>NC_091942.1:19800156-20032656 GCF_041260155.1 Ptychodera flava | reverse complement strand
ACTGAATATCTCGTACCAAAATATCAGTCTTAGTCATGTAAAATGTCTATTAATAACTTTGTAACAGTTTTCATGTGATTTTCGTAGGATGAATTTGGAAACAGAATTTGTGTCTTGCCGACTGGAGAAGGTCCGATATATCGAAAAACTGTAATCGTTTCAGATTTACTCAGAGAATGACCGTTTATCAGAAACGAACCGTCGATAAACTTTGTACGTCATTCCTCCGTAAGTCAATTATCTCCCGGGAAGTGACCTGTTCTTTATAAGGCAGATAGGAATCGACAAGCGCTTCCCGGATCCTACAGAAATTGTTATCGCTTGCAATCTGCTTGCAACTTATACATGCTACGTATATCGTGATGTGAACAATGATTCGCATCGTTTTACTCCGTGTTATCACAAATTTTTAGTTTCCCGGGTTTAGGCGACATAATTCTGTTTGTTGCGTTTTTATTCAATAAAATCCAAGTTGATTAGTAATGCTGATTGTTAAGTAGATTAAAGAAACTTAATTAATGTCCGTTGTGCGATTTTCTAGTTATGTTTCATTTCATTATGTTCAAGAATTATTTTCATAAAGGGTGTCGCTTGTTGCCAGTGATTTCAAAGCCATTTCGCAAATGTTTCTCCTGTCATGAAACCCTTTACCTGACAGTGTGCCTTTGTTTGTGGCGGTTTCCTGTGTTCTCGTTTTTGGCGCCAACTTTTTGTCGTTTGGTTGCCGTTTCCGATCTATACGCATCCTGGTGGAGACATTTATTTGATTGAATTTTTTAATGTGATTTCTTGATAAGAAATTACTCGTGGTTAATTTGGATACAAGTTTGCCTTCGAAATGCGAATACGGCAAACTTTGGACATTTTTTTTTCATTTCCTTGCAGTTCTCAGAGATAATATCAAAATGTACCTTGCTCTCAGACAGTCCGACCGTCTGTGCTTGCGCGCGCATTTGCTCAGCCCCACGTTCCTCCTCAAGACAGGATGAGCCGCAGTAAGATTATATTTTCTGTGATAGACAAAAATCGGCCAATAGTGCTCTACTAGCCACAGTTAGGGAGACACGTTTTCGAAAGTTTTCAATCACCAAACATCGCGAACTTGAGGGCTTCCTTGTCGCTTGTACAGGGCGAACGGAGCGTGTAAACATAAACTCCTTGTAAGGATTTACCGTTAATTTCCTTGGAGAATACAGAAGAAATGGATCAGATTAATGGACGAGGACTCTAATCGCTTCCCTCTTACTTTCCGTTCCCGGGAGTTGTGTCCAATATCGCCGCTCTAACTGTTATGATTGAAAAGCTTAACCCTTTGAGCGCTGTAATTTTCTCCCGCCAAAATTTTAGTGCAAAATTTTACCAATTTATAAATTTTTCTGTAATTTTTTGACAATTTTTGACCAAATGGACATCACATTTCATTTGATACAGTTTTTTCTCACAATTTTAGCAAAATTTGAGAAAAAATTGACTGGGGTTTATTTTATGTAGGGGACAAAATAGACTTTGGCGCTCATGCGTCAGAGGTCACAGGCTGGTGATATTATGTCATCGGAACTCGGCTCCTTCATTTGCGTAACTCAACGAGGAGGATTTATTCCTCATAACGTTTGTTTATCCATAGAAAACCCCTCCGAAAATCTCCCTCGCGACCTTTCCGTCTTTATCGCGTCTAAATCCTCTCTGGAAGAAGGAAATTATGCAGGGCATTTCATCAGTGAGGAAAGAGGATAATGTCGAAAGGGGATGATGTAGAAACAGTGTTTCTTTTGTCAAAATGCACTTTGCTTTATTGTGAACAGCACACACTTTTCTTTCAGTCAAGTTTCATTTTCTGAAACGGCCAGCAACCGACCAGATTATTATTAGAGCGGTGAGCTGTACTACTGAAGTCGTAAAAACTGCCAATCGGGGCATGATGTCGTCCTTTTACGGCAGGGATTAATAGAAGATGCCGTTTAAAGAGCCACCTTTGCCGCGGAAAGCGATGACATTCACCCACAACCGATTAATTAAGCTGCTCCTCTCTTTATATGACTTCATCCATTGTGAAAGAGAGAAGGTTGGCACACCATTGGAATGAAAAAAAAGAGTAAATGAGTAATAATACAGAAGTGACCTGAACAGCACTACGTATTGATGATGAAACAATTTTACAACAAGTATAACGTATTTTGAATTTAACCTATGAGACATTGCCACATCCGTAGTCGAGGCACCAACGAATTTTAGATCACTATCATTGAATGACATAGAGCGGCGTTTGATGATACGAAAACAAAATAAGACAACTTAAGCATTCTGGTATGCTCCCTTCGATCACGAATCAACTTTCTTTTCATGAAGCCAGTCAAAGATTACAACAAGGCAGAAGATTTTGGGAAATGGGAAGCGGAAATGGCACAAGAATGCAGCCATATATATACATACATACATATATGTATATATATATATATATATATATATATATATATATATATATATATATATATATATATATATATATATACACAAAATGTACAATGTGCCCTCCCGGTTATCACCATAATGGCTTTATGGCAACCTCTGAACTTGGGCACAGAGCGTACGGTTACACATTGTTGAGGATTAAAAATATGGACTCACCAGAGTGCTCCAACGGCAATACATACCATGAGCGAAGCATAGTGCCAACAGTGAACGCCCCTTATATTACGCAAGAGGCTGCCCAACAATCTCAGAGTGCTCTAACTACTATTAAAGCAGTGAGCAAAATACACAAAATGTATACAATGTGCCCTCCCGGTTATCACCATAATGGCTTTATGGCAACCTCTGAACTTGGATATATATATATATATATATATATATATATATATATATATTATATATATATATATATATATATATATATATATATTAATAGTTAGCATAGTGCCAAAATATCAGCAAATATTGCTATGAAGACATTTTTGCCATTTTGACACCCCATCGCAAGATCTATAATGGTCCATCCCTGATGCGTGAACATTTGCAATTCGCAAGTTAGACTGAAGAGCTCCGGGCAGATACGGCGGCCCAGCATGATGAACCGCCACCATGAATGTGATACGAAGAGAAGAAGAATGATTTTGAATGCAAAGACATGCACTCTTCTTCCGCTTTCTAACTCGGCACGGGAATCGACTGAAGTAGCCCGATAGCGCTGGAGACGAGCGTGACCGCGTTTTGAAATGCCTGGAACTTCATGCTCGCTTGTGCATCCAAGGCTCTCTCCCACCAGAAAGTCACGATTGTTGCGGTCACCGGGAGATGGACAAAGTTGCTAGAACGGTTTAAAGGTCAGCGCCCGCACACGTAGTATATGATGTTTAAGTGAATGTCACATGTTAGTCAAACGTGCACTGTTTTATATCCTTTTATAATACTTTCAGCCGTGTAATGGTTTCTCTATATTATCATGTACCCTAAGAAACTGGTCAGTTTCTTCGACCTGGTGGTCGAGAAATTCTTTTGGTCATCAAAATGTTGCTGACCCGTTGTTGGAAAAAAAAACACGGAAAACAACAACCGAGCAGAAGGTAACAAATTTAAACACGATTGGAACTAATTTTGGATAATATTTTTCAAATTTATCAAAAGTGTTAGATGCTCTATAGTTAAATGTTGCAATATTACAAATTACTCATAAAAACAAGTGTATAACTTAAAACAGCAAATGAGTTTACATTTGCAGATCAAACTGACATTACTTCACCATCCAATTATCCCGAATTAGTTCCAATCATGTTAAAAAGATAGATTGATAGATAGATAGATAGATAGATAGATAGATAGATAGATAGATAGATAGATAGATAGATAGATAGATAGATAGATAGATGACATGTCAGTTGGTCAATATTTCAAAATCTGAAAGTATGGATAAAGCATTTCGAACAAGCTGTGAATGTATAACACACTATCTGTGCCTGAGCAGATGTCAAGAACTCTTATATATAGCTTGATGTCAATCACCAATTGCAGAGAGAAACAAAAGTAAATTAAAAAAATCGTACGTTGTAATTTTTATTTAACATTACCGATACTACGGCGCGCCAAATGTTTCAAAAATATTTATCGTCATAGAGTAAAAATAAACTGTCAAATTTTCTTTCTAAAAAAAAGTCTTAAACGTGTATGAATAATAAAGAAAAAAGTTCTTTCGTCCATATCATTGCATTTTATTAATGTACCTTTTCATAAAAATAGCATTCATTTGAAAATACGTGTCATTAAATATTTGAATGTGCCTGTACAGATAAAGATGACGTGCAACCGTCTTTCTTGATTGAAATTGAAAAATTCGATGGCATTACGGAAGAAAATAAATGAGATTTTATTATTATTATAATAATGAGTATTATTGCAAAAAAGTGCTTAATTGTAAAATATTCTTTAAACCGTAATGAGAAGATAAACTTTTCAAAATTTGGAAATACCACACTCCCATACTTATTGACGTACACATACACGTGTATTTGATATAAAGGTGCAATGAATGCTGATTATAAGGGAAAAAAGAAAAAAGAAAAAAGAAAAAAAAATAAATCAAGCACACACACAAAAAATATTGAAATGATTAAAAACAAAACCACAAATAGTACTTGCACTACTACAAAAAACAAAACGAACCATCATTAGGTCTGACTAAAAAAAGAAAGAGAATCACAATTGAAAAGTCGACCGAGATCGCGCCGGCGTTGAGGCTGTAAAGAAACCAAAACGAGGTCAGCTTGGAAAAAAAACCAAAGCGAGGTTACAAAAAAAAAAAAAAAAAAAAAAAAAAAAAAAAAAAAGAGGTTACCAAAAAAAAAAAAAAACTCAGTAGAAAAAAAAGAGGCCCGTTCGAGAAAAGAAAACAGAGTGGGACACCCCGCAGAAAAAGCCCAACATGAAAATTGAATAATTGTCAAAGTCATGATTGTTACAGTTTAATGCTCGAGGGTTTTGGATCATCACACTCGGATGTTGGACATGATCTTTGGGGTATTTCAGCGATAACTCTCAGCTTCTAGTCTTCAATATCATCTCATGGACGTCCAAGTTACCGACACGTCCCATTCTATATTAAACAGTTACCAGTTTTGGTTAAAAGTGGACAAAACACTCGTGGTGGTTCGTCGGCTGCCAGCGGTCCCCTCGCTCCAATGTACACTCGAGGTGGTAAGCCAGCGGCCGGCAGTCCCGTCGCTAGTACAGTAGGCCTACACGCCGGCAACAAGTGATCCCCTCGCTGTAAAGTGTAGGGCCGCATCTCCCAAATCATAGACAGTCTGTGCCCAAACCCCAACAAAACGATGGCTTGCCGCTAGTGTGCCCAAACCCCAACAAAACGATGGCTTGCCGCTAGCCCACGGTTACGTGTGGTTCGATACACAGCGGCCGCCGTGTGGGTATGCATAGTAAAATTGCATACCACGCAGCACGCTGTGGCCTAGTTCTGCATGGCAGGGCTGTGTGTTACCGGCGTGACACGGCCTCCCGTATAACGCCGGTAACACGTACACAGCCCTGCCATGCAAAGCTAGCAGCGGCGGCTAAGTATCGAAACACACACGTATCCTGTGGGTTCATAGCCTCTAAACGGAGTATGGCAAAGGCAAAAATACTCGGGCTGAAACACTCCGTTTAAATTCGAGGCAACGTTTTCACTAGTACCTGTAGAACGCGAACGCGCCCGACTTGACAAACACTGATCAAGCAGCCGCTATTTCTCTGTACACTGTAGCTCAACACAACCAGCAAAGGGAGTGTTAGGGCTACGGAACCGCAGCAAGGCCGGGCTGTGAATACTGCCAAGCCGGTAACTCACAGCCCTGCCCTGCCACCCAGAGCTATGTATAGGCTACTGCACAAATATCGTACCTCCATATATTGGACTGTGTGGATATAAAGATTTCTGCAATGGGGATCGACATGTCGTGTATGTGCCCGGCTAGCCCTGCGGGTAGAGTGAGAGTGTCTGGCGATGCGAAGGGCGGACACTCTCGCCATACTCGTAGTCGTAAGGCTTGTACAGTTGCGTCGCTCGTCTTGTCGAACACGGAAAACGATGGACGTTCTCTCAACACGCGGCAGATTTCTTCAAAACTATTCAATTTATCATGATTTGGGTGATCTTTGAGGATAGACGAGGAATTACCAAATAACGAGGTGGTTTATTATTATGGTATTGGAACCCGATGTATCGAACCACACGTATAGACTGTGTAGAAATCATGTAACGGCGATGACAGTGCGGCTAGGTGGAAGGCCTGCAGTGGGCTCCCTGCCATACCGCGCTTATTAAGGCATAGATATATTCGCAGTGTTGCTATGAAGGTCATGGGTTTGTACGTCTCGCTCGTGATCTGACCTGTGGACTGCCTAAAATTGGCCCAGTTAACTTGACTCTCTGGAACTATTCACTGTTAACCTGGACGTTCTTTAGGTGATATTGCCCACTTCACTTCATCAAGTACGGTTTCAAATAGCTATGTGTGGCAGGGCCCAGCCAAAAATCACTGAAATGCTCAATTAATATTTCGTCAAACATTGGAGTATGTGGTGATCGGATTCCCCGCTGTTGGGGATTCATCGATCGAAGGAAACGTGAACCATGAGTTTTTTGAATAAATTAATTGTATTTTCACGCGTTTTTTATTTCTGTGGCGAGTGCTCGTTTTTTTTTCTTTCTTTTTTTTTTTTTTTTTTGGCTGTGGCGAGTGCTCATTTGTTTTCTTTTTCCACAGGCCCACGCGTTTTTTTGTATTTCCTGTGTTCATGGCATTTTTTATTTTTTTTATTTTTATCTTATTTTATTTTATTTTATTTTATTTTATTTTTTTGTAGATGATGTCCACTTTTGTATAGAGCCATCACTGCCGAATTTTTTCTCTGATTTTCTCTCTTTACTGTCAAAGCGGCTAGTGGTTCATATTATATTTTTGATTATCTATAATACGTTTATTATGAGACCTAGTGCTTTTTAATTTTCTTAAGTACATAAATAATTTTATGTATGCATAACTTTTTTTTTGTCTGATTCTTTTATAATGATTTTCTGTATGTGGTTCACATTTTCATTTTTTGTAATATTTTTTGCGTGTGGTAGTAGTGGTTTTTAGTGATTTTCTTGTGAATTTTGTGGACGTACCACTGTATAACATATTTTACTCTTTTTTGTAAAATCAGCACTCATTGCACCTTTTACGCGAACTATTATACGTGTATGTATGTCGATAAGTATGAATGTATGATTTTTTCAAATCATTGAAAATTGTTTATTTCCTAATTACGCTTTAAAGATTTTTTCTCAAGTTAAAATGAAGTATTAAATGACATTTCTGTCTTTTGTTTTTTTAATTATACTTTTCTTACTTATTTCTTCCTAATGACACCGAATTTTTATTTCAATCGAGAAAGACAGTTTATTTTTGCACTGAATCGATAAATATTTTTGAAACATTTGGCGCGCCGTACGATACTGTACGCCCAGATTTCAGTTTGCCAACGTAGCAGACGTATGATTGTGTAAAGTGCTGTATTATTGCCACTTCCAAAATTTTCAGTGGCCAGGACTTCACTTACTGCCTATACACACAGGCTATAGCAAAGAAAAACGGGCTTTTTCGCTTCACCCAAATTACGTCTCCTGACAAGCCTTGGGCAACTAGTTTTATAAGTACTGACCAAATCTGATGTGCATAGTTGCTGAAAGGACTAAGTCTTTCTTTTCTATCTTTGACCGTAAAAGACCGGTATGACAAAAACCATTTTACTTGTGTGAAACACCTTTTACTTGGAAACCTAACACGGGGAGAAAGAGTTGCACCTTTAGGTGCACCAATTATTATGAAAAATAAAGTAAAGCCTCAAATTTAAGGTTTTTCGTACTTTTAGTAAAATTATGGGCATGGGTATATGATAAATCGGTTATTACCCAATATCGCCTGTTCCTTGTGTCGTATCGGCATTCGTGTCATTTGTGCTGCGTCAGACACGAGACTTCGTCTTATGTCATACATATCATAGCGAGTTATGTGATGGCTAGGCGTGTCATGCCATCGTACCATGTTTTGCCATGCAAAACCTCAAAATGAAACACTCCATGTCATGTTACTTATAATGTTCATCATGTTGTGTTAATTCATGTCATACTGAGTCTCAGTGATTTGCTTGTGTTTGTTCAATGTTAACCATATATCTATACAATATGCTTCAGTGAGTTAAAACCATTAAACTTTAAGGTAGGCCTAGTATGCGCCTCGAAAGTGAAAGACTTCAACTTTTGCTCAAACTTTCCTCAATGAAACTGTCAACAATTCTCTTACCAAATCAAAAACAAAAATCGGGGGTCACCGTGCAAAGTTTGGAACTAGCGAAACAAATTAGCGAATATTATTGCGATATTTGCGAAATTCAAAATGGCCGCCATCCCTGTGTTAACTCTATAAGGTAAAATAAAATTTTGGATTTACGAAAAAGTAAGACGGTGAAAGTTTTTCCTTAAAATGAGCTCCCGCAAGTGGTAGGTCAGAAAAGAATTGTAGAAATTGGAGAGTCCGACTAACTGTCCCCGAGGCGCGTTCTGAACCGAATGTCGCGAACTTTACCGCTCTCACACACCGTGGGCCTTTCTCTTAACACTCGAAGTTATTAAATTTTACTGCAGCACCGGACAATAATCACTCCGTAACTTGGTAAGGGCGTGCCAACCACCGTGTCGCGCATGACTCTATTAATTTACAACGAGGCGAGTAATAAAGATGTCAAGGGTCCCGACGGGGAGTGCAGGCAAACCGTTAAGAGACCGTTTTCCCTCGTTAAGTCGAGTAAATGGCCATCTGCCATTTGGCATTTTGTTCCAAGTTAACTTTGCAATGTATGTATGCAAGAGTAAATGTGAGAAGGCGCATGTAGGTGTATATTATTTATGTATCCGCCAGAACGGTGTTTATTGATTTAAGACGAACGTTTAAATTCGTGACTCTTTTAATGATTTGATTGAGGACTTGTTTGAGTCGAAATAAGGGCAGCCAAGAAAAGCATACTACTGAGTGTAATGAGTTCAATTTAGTCGTATATATATAAATATATATATATATATATATATATATATATATATATATATATATATATATATATATATATATATATATATATATATATATATACAGTCGAGATGTATTGGTATTTATATACATAGTTATTTACGTATATAGAAATTATGCATATAATCAAAATTACTTAAAGTACAAATTTATAACTATAGGCCTAACTAAAGCCTCCACGTATCTCTGCAATCTTAAGAAAAACATTAAAAAAAAAGCAGAAGGAAAAAAAAAAAAAAAAAAAAAAAAATATATATATATATATATATATATATATATATATATATATATATTATATATATATATATACTAATATTTAATACTAATATCATATATCTGTACACTTTGATATATAATATATAAATATATATATAAATATATATATATATATATATATATATATATATTTTTTTTTTTTTTTTTTTTTTTTTTTTTTTCATGTATAACATGACTTTACAATTCACAAACTTTGGAAACTATACTGATGAAAAAGTGCAAGAGTGTAACTATAACCAAGTGTGCTTTGTTTGAATCCTTGTCACTCGGCGTTCAGGCTGTAACCGTCAAAGTCTATGAGCTGTCAGTGTAAATGATCGCGTATTAATGAGTATTAAACATTCATCAACTGTTTTAATAACGTCAGGCCTGCTGTTTTATTCCCTCGATAGGTTGAATGCAAATCTCTTTCTTGCCTTCCACACAAGGACATAGGCAGTAATGTCATGAAATTCTTCTGTTTTACCAGAGTCGGCTAAAAAATATTGCCCGGATACTTTTTCTCCTATTTTGTTAATTTTTTCTTCTTCTCCTGTTCAGTTATCGAATTGTACTATATACCGTCCTGTTTGCTGTTTTGTTCAGACGTATCGAGTACTTCGTGCGATGCTTGTTTTTCGATGTCGCGCCCAATGAAGACGCATAATAGGGTATCCCTAATCTAAAGGAAGGGAAGTGATATGATTCGAGTATGGGCTCGCTGATCAGGGGCGCTGTTTGACATTTTCATTTACCTTCCGATTGCATGCATGGTACATGATGAACTACGACAAGATTTTGTTGCAATGTCCTTGATATTTTGTAATTCTCAGGTATAGCTTGAGCGATGAAGTCAAAAGATTATCGTATCAGCAAAGAAAATAGGAAGTCTATTCAAGTCAGAAGGAATTGTAGACGATACACTGTGTACGTGGCTACTCGCAAATTTTTGTATCATCCAAGAAAATCGGAAGTGTATTCGACAGTCATAAGGAATTGTAAATAATACCTTCAATTTGCCACTCAAATCGAATCGCTTGTTTTAAAAACTCTTCATGGCTCCCCTATGTTTGTTTTAGGCACGCTTGAAAAAATCAGTTTGGATAACTGTCGCAAGCGAAAGGAAACCCACAGAAGAAAAGAATACAACTTTCAAAGTTTGCGTCACTGCTGTTATTGCGCAGGCGTCAAAATAAAAGTCTGGGACTCTGGCCCATAATGTATCTGGTTCAGTGGATACTGTTAACGGTGTTACTTTGGTAGCTACGGCTAGCAAGAGCAGCCAGGTTCAGGTGCAGCAATTTGTAACCATGACCTATAAAGTCAACCTCTCAAAGGTCAAAGCACAAATTCAAGATGGCTGCAAAATGACGTGCTCCAGAACCATTCTTCTGTAAAAACAGTGCTGATCTTATTCAAAATCTGAAGTGAACATTAATTTAGGCATTTTTTCAGTCAAGATGAATAGGGGCAATATGTTATTTGAAAGGACAGAAACACCGAACTAATTTAGGAGAATCTGATCTTCATATTGTTTAAATTTCTCAAAAGTGTTAGGTACCCTTAAAAGCCGAATGTTGTAATTAAATTACTCATAAAAACAGGTGTATAACTTAAAAAGAAAAGCAGATGAGCTTACATTTGCAGATCATACCGACATTACTTCACTATCCAATTATCCCAAATTAGTTTCAATCGTGTACCCGTCTGTGAAAACTTAGTATACGGGGGAACCTGATATCCTGGCGAACTCTGCTGTTTTACAAGAATTGAATGCAACCACCAAACCCAAACGTACATGTAAAGACTCTTATACGTTAGTGCGTATCCTTATAATCCGAGGGGGAAAACAGACGAATTTCGTATGTACGACCACATGTCAGCACAAAATTTCGGAACCGACATTATCAGTTTCGGCGTCGGTGATATTTCCTGTTTTTTCCCGACAATTAGCGACATCCGAGGCAGGCCTAAGAGTGGTCTTAGCTCTAAAAATGACTCAAAGATCCCATCGGGAAGAAACATGGCTATTATCGGCGTCCTTCCTCTAAACCGAACGACACTCCAGGGAACTGTATACCGTTGTTATCTTTAAACTGTTCAAAGAGAAGAATTGGTCAGAATAATCTCGGTCTGCTCATATAAAACAGTTGCCTTAAGTCGAAGCCTCAAAGAAAACCCACTTTATATATATAGCTGAATTCAACGATTACCCTAGACGATTTATGTATTCCAGTTTACTATACAAAATTCAAATTTTCATTACTTATTCACAAGGTAGACATTTTTTCCGAAATTAATTTCCCATTAAGTGCATCTGTTATAATGCTTATAACAGGAAAGCCCGGACGCGCTCATGTTTATTTCATGATTTGTCTTTCTCTGCACGGAGGGGCGCTGTATATCAAACCCATTTCCTGTTTATCGCCGCCGCCGCTGCTGAGCTTGATGTGTCCCCCGTTGGGAGACGGTCCTTGTGTATGCGCTGACTTTATGCATACCTGATTAGAGGCGGGATACGCGCGATAAACGGAGACCGGCTTCGAATAATCAAAACATGTTCGCCGATGACTGTGGCTTGCTTCGGATCAGAAGTCTGTCACCTTGCTCAAGCAAAATTAATGCCAAAGGTTTAGCGGCGCGGCGTTTGAAACCATAAACATCATTATGGAATACAATTGAGTCATATTAGGGGAGAACACTTGTGTAAAACGAGTTTTTTTTTATACTGAATTACAAGTCATAATTACCGATACACTATGCTGTCAAAGCTATTCGAATAAAAATACGCACCTCCATTACAAATAATAGCCATGTTTTTTATACACAGCACAAAAGCAATATTTCTTCGTCAAATATGCAAATAACGTATTATTCATTCACACCAGACATCATTTGAAAATGGCGGCTAAGATTCAGAATATCACAGGTATAGAAAGATTGTTTGACCCTCATATGTACATTTGTTAGAATATTGATGATTCAACTTTTTAAATTTAAATTCTCTTAGTGTATTTTCATATCCATTAAACATTTGCTAAAGGCAGAGAGAGAGAGAGAGAGAGAGAGAGAGAGAGAGAGAGAGAGAGAGAGAGAGAGAGAGAAGAGAGAGAGAGAGAGAGAGAGAGAGAGAAGGGAGACAGACAGACAGACAGACAGACAGACAGAGGCAGAGACAGAGACCGTAGAAGAGAGAGAGAGAGAGAGAGAGAGAGAGAGAGAGAGAGAGAGAGAGAGAGAGAGAGAGAGAGAGAGAGAGAGAGAGAGAGAGGGTGGAGTAGGTTTGTCAGACTCTGTCTATATTCTCTTTGTTTGGCTATGCAACTCCATTCGTTTTTTAGCCTTTTTTATCAGAGAGTACCCTATACTACTTCACACTATTTCTGACTGTACTTTTGGAAACTCATTCACAAATGTTCATCCTTAGCGTCGGCAGAATAATAAATAGTGAACAGCGCCTCTTTCGCTTTCCGATCGCTATCTTTCGCATATGTGGTAACCATGGCAACACTAACTGCCCCCCCCAAACCCTCCCCAAAGACGAAAAAGCCATGCGTCTAACTTGAGCAAACGGCCAAATATACATACTATAAAATACATTTATTGTGCGCCATTGTCAATTTATGCGACGATTTATATTGTTGGAGCGTGAAGGTTAGGTCCCGAATCAAGCATATTTTAAACCTGGCCTAATTTTTTATCATGTAGTTTGTATCGTCCCACTTGAAAAAAGTAAATAAATAAATAAATAAACTACCATTCCCATCGGCTAGTTAGCCAGCTCACATTGGATCGACAGCGAATCTTGCAAAAGGGATCTAATGTCTCAATTATCACTGTTAACAAAAGTGAGCAGAGATTTCATTTCGAGTCACGTTCATTTTCTTAGGTTGGACTGAACTACATTTAAATGTGACCGACAACAAAAATCTACTACAGATGATCATCTGTGTAGCTAGCTTTACGTCCCGCGTAAAAATGTCCGGCATTATTAGATGACTTTGCGTTGGCGTCGATATAGGTAGAATGCGACGAGATTGTATCATACATAGCTTGGATAAAGATCTCTGTAGCTGTCACGTTTGAATTTCAAACTTGTCAGTCTCTTTGACTGTCTAATCTTCTCAGTATCCGTGTTCTTGCACTCTAGTCTTTTCATCTTTCTCCTAGGCATCATGGCACTGTCATCCTGTGTTCTCACCTGTTTGTTAATCTATCTATCTATCTATTTATCTATCTATCTATCTATCTATCTATCTATCTATCTATCTATCTATCTATCTATCTATCTATCTATCTATCTATCTATCTATCTATCTATCTATCTAGCTAGCTAGCCAGATAGTTAGCTAGTAGCTAGCTAGCTATTATCATACACACTCTCTCTATATATACACATACATACAAACACAGAGAGAGGAGGGAGATAGATGCATACATACATACATACATACATACATACATACATACATACATACATACATACATACATACATACATACATACATACATACATATTTGATAAAAACTACAAAAGAAGTAGTTTTGGCAAGGAGGATCAAGACACAGTTCTACCCATGATGCAATGTTCACGGAAAGAAAGGAGTTTGAGGCAGGTATCTGTCTTAGAGTCGAGAAACGAACACTCGATAATTTTAAACGCGATTATTGAAAGTGACAAGTCATTCACTTCCTGTAACCCACCAGCTCATCCCTAATGAGCGTCACTGTACGGCATCAATGGAATTCGTTTTGAAGATAATATGATTTACAGCACAAAGTAGCGCCGGTTGGCGCACAGGGACCTCTTACTGTACCTAGCAAATGAGTTCATAGAATCCGAGACACATTTGCTGGATTTTTTTTCCCTTTGATCTGATCGATTTCTGCCGTCACAAAATGGCGGTCGTGATACGATGAAAGCAAGACTGCAGAAACTCCGATAGATGCGCAAAAGTCCAAATACCGTCTGCATTTGTCCGGCAAATACGAACACCAACTTTCATTAGCGGGAGAGTGGAGGTAACTGCGTTTCCATGTCACGATCGATATAACTTTCGTGATTTTTACGTGTCAACCCCTAGGCTTACTGTATTTCCCTGAGGCGATAGGAGATTAAAGCTTGGCGGCCTTTGGAAGAAAATAAGCTTTGGCCTACCTAAACGAACTCAAATCAAAATGGATAATTCTGATCGCAAAAAGTGTCGACATGGATTTGTACACAAACTGCCCGAGGAAATACACACATCCGATATTTTCGAGCGTGACGTGCCATAGGAATACAATCATTATCCGATATTTTCGAGGATTCAAGAGAATTCAATAAGACACAGAGATATACAATATCGTTTTGTAGTTCACGTTGAATGGCAATTCGACGTCAATTATCTGCCGGGTTAATCATGCTGAGTGTGGCGCTCACACACAAATACTATTTTGTTCCCTGTCTTTCAGGAATTCAACACCGTAGTTTCTTAAACATCCTTTATTTTCAGACATGTTAAGTCCTTGCTTAGCAAGCCGTTGTGTTCTGTTATTCCCTGAAACCTAATTTCACCCCAGACCAGAAGATCCTTCTCTCATGGACGCGCCATCTCCCTCGAGGGTACGGGAGGTGCGCCCGCTAGCGACGCATCTTCTAAATTTAAGTGACATACAAAACTGAGTTGACAATTTTAAATCTATAACACAATAGTTCTTTTAATTTAATCATTATGCTCTTGTCTTGCAGCAAACATCCGAAATTGAGACCCCGTCGTGCGGCGACGTTGTCCGCCGATGCGATCAGCGACGATGGTGCCGTCAGAGAATCGAGTTCGAGATTTCCAGCCTGGTTAACTACGGTAGCTGTGGCTTCGAGGAAGAAGTGGGCGACTGCTCATTCTGGTGCAACAACGCTTTCTACTACTTCGCCGTCCACCCCCATCCTTCTAGAAAGATCAATGCCGAACTGCTGACATGCGACTGTGAGCGGGACCACAGCGAGCTGTTCAGCAGCCTAAAGGAGTGCCAGAATTTCCAGGCCCACCTTGAGCCTTGTAGGCTGAATTATTTGATGGACGACAACGCGGAGACTTAACTGTAGGCGGGAAAAATTTTCGAGCCAAAATGTACTAAAAGGGATTTCAAAAAAGCACAAGCCCATCTTCATTATATTTCTGACTCCCGGAATCAGAATTTAAACACAATACAAATATCACAGAAAGTTTTTATTCAGTCGTTTAGAACATGCACCCAAACAATGAGCGGACAAATGTATGTGGTGAGCAGACAATGTGTGCACGCGCAGGTGCGCATGCGTGAATATAGACGTAGGCAACATCATCCCCCACCCTTGGACTCTTTGGGACTGGATTCAACTTGCTGATTATGACGTCACCGATTCTGTATGAGAACATAGGCGTACAGGGACGAATTAAACACGTCAACTTGAAAAGGGGAAGTAATTTTTACACAGAGCAAGGTATTCAAATGACTCAGTCAAGGGCAAGGTCGCCTTTGAATATGTAAGAAAACTGTATAGATTCGTCATGACTATTTACGAATTGTAAATTGAAATCAAGTGGGAAATTGATCATGCTGCGCATGCTCACAAAAACGAAATAGCTGACTTTGGCTGACTCGTTGTAATTGTAAATAGGGCGATATTTCCGAACGCACTCTCAATATTCGGAGAATAGTGCTGCCAAATACTAGAAACTTGCTCCTAATGCACGTAAACTTGTAGTTTCAGCAATATTTTCTGATTGAAATGTACATTTAAAGCTTCCACATATTCTATTCACCGGGTCATGTCGAAAACCCAAGTGTACATCTGTCAGAACAGCCTGCTGATGTCCGTATGTAATTTCCAGTGTCAATGTTGACATCTGAATTCCAGACCGGACAAGGATTGTGTCGACAACAACATTGTCCACTGCACACATTGTGTCGGTTTACACGGTATTTACATTTCAGCATGCCCAACGAAGACGAACGAAAAACTGTAACTGGTCTATAGAATGAATGTAAAGTAAATATTACCAAAAGTTACCCTCGTCAAATTCGCATCGATCAAATTCTAATGTTACCTTGAAACTTCAAATCTTTGCTCGCAATTTATATCACTTGCCGTTAACTTTTGAAATCAACGATAACCTAGGCCAGCCCGGTCATGTTTAAGATTTTCCTTCAAGTTAACGTTGATGGTTAAAGTTCACCAACTCGTCTCATGGTGAACCAACGTCTGAGTAAATTTAACATTTTACTTCATCTTTGAAACCACCTGCACAGCTAAATTGGATTATGATAGAATTTTATGATACTTTCTAAGGCTACACAGATTTCAAGGAAAAAAATCAACTTGATTAAATATAAAAAAGGAATGTTCAGTATTACGTTACCGCTGTCTTATTTCTGGCAAAACTGTAATAAAACCCTCTTAAAATGTTTCTGTAATTTTTTTCCGGATCACTTGATTATTCCATTATGCCGTCTTAAAATTCCGAGTCCAAGATATTGCGCACACCGTACAATCAGAGACCGGCTTCTAATGTTCTCAATGTTACTGTACACATGGTAAAGATGTAATCTCTCTGCAGCCGATGATCGACGGTCTTTGATACGCGCTTCCGTGCAAAGTTTTGTTGTATTTTGGGGTTTTTTTTTTTTTTTTTTTGGGGGGGGGGGGGGGTCAATAGCCTACGAGCCTACATAATGCTCAAGTGCTTTAGAACTGCGGAATAGTTTAGCAGCCTGGAATTTGAAGTCGCTACCCGCACTTGGCCAAATGAACAGTCATAATATGGCAAACCAATTCAATTTTCAGCAAATCTTTGGCAGATTTACGGCAGCGTTTGAGGCAGTTAAGGCGTGAATAGTTGCACTAGTAATTCGAAACTTTGAATGAGAAAAAACGTTAGTTTGAAGCGATATTGGCAAGTTTTCTATCATTCTATCTTACATTATAACTGTGTTTGGTCCGAGCCGTTGTAACAAGTTGCATTCTGTAAACGTTTGTCTGTCTTCAGGGACTTTAACGTATTTCACTGACGGTGATACACTGGTGATACAACATATGTACAGGCTGGAGGGAAATGTGTGTGCTGATCGTCCCTTGATGGCGCTAGTCTGCACACGTCGTCACGCTGGTGAACTTGTGCAGATTTTTCGGAGCAGCGCACCAGTCCCCTTCGTACATGTAATTGATTTTGTACGTTTTTCCCTTCTTTTGACTGTATCCGATTTGAATGTCAAACTTTCTACATGGATTCATACGGGGAACAAAAATTGATAGTACTTTGTTTTGGCGGGTTTTTTTGCATAATTAAAGTAAAGTGCGCCGAGGGGGGTCGGTCTTTCAAAATCCAAATAAATATTTTGCAGGTTAACAAACTTCGAATGACTTCTATAAACTACCCGAGAGAATCAAATTTCCGCAACTATATTTTTCTTGGACTTAACCCATAGAATGAAGACATCTCGAGTTCAAAATGACTGCTGCAGTAAATTAGCATGGCGACTCCTCACATCCAATTTCGACTGTGGAAGATATTTGTTTAATGCTTCGTTGAACAGACAATGTCAAAAATATTTAAAATTTCAGCTTGCAAAACGCGTATGCCTTTTACTTTACTTTAATGAATGCATGTTTGGTGATGCGAACTTCAAGTGTTTTTCAGAGATTCAAGAATTGAAATTCACTTGACTCCGATGGTAATTTGTGTGTTGACAACCGTCTGCGACTCCTAGGTATGGTTAGCGTGACTTCCATGTGGTTGCATAAGTATATAGGTCTGTTTTCCCCCCTTTTAACGAACCTGTTATTGAGAAAATAAACTCTCCGAGCAAATATTGTGCGAACTTTAAGTGTGGGTCAAATCTGTAAAATTTCATTGTTCGTCACGGACAGACTTCTTGGCCAGAAAACTCAACTTTTACACTCACAATACAACATTCACAGATACTTTTAACGGTTATTTTTCGCGAACTCTTTCAAGATATAAACATTTTAATCACAGCAGACAACATTCAGCCTATCAACGTACCGACGTAACTGAATGCTCAAACAATGCCAAGGGACAGTTTCTGTTGGGAAGAAATTGCGCAAAGCTTCGTGTCCGAGATATGCAAGCAAATACGATGGCGTGCACCTCTTTGACTGATGAGTAAAGTCATGTTGATTTCATCTTTATCGCTACTGTAATAGATCTGGTACTTTTAACTAACAGACGGGACATATGTTCGAATATATCCTTTAATGAATGCATGTTTGGTGATGCGAACTTGTTTTTCCAGAGATTCAAGAATTGAAATTCACTTGACTCCGATGGTAATTTGTGTGTTGACAACCGTCTGCGACTCCTAGGTATGGTTAGCGTGACTTCCATGTGGTTGCATAAGTATATAGGTCTGTTTTCCCCCCTTTTAACGAACCTGTTATTGAGAAAATAAACTCTCCGAGCAAATATTGTGCGAACTTTAAGTGTGGGTCAAATCTGTAAAATTTCATTGTTCGTCACGGACAGACTTCTTGGCCAGAAAACTCAACTTTTACACTCACAATACAACATTCACAGATACTTTTAACGGTTATTTTTCGCGAACTCTTTCAAGATATAAACATTTTAATCACAGCAGACCACATTCAGCCTATCAACGTACCGACGTAACTGAATGCTCAAACAATGCCAATGGGACAATTTCTGTTGGGAAAAAAATGCGCAAAGCTTCGTGTCCGAGATATGCACGCGAATACGGTGGCGTGCACCTCTTTGACTGATGAGTAAAGTCATGTTGATTTCATCTTTATCGCTACTGTAATAGATCTGGTACTTTTAACTAACAGACGGGACATATGTTCGAATTTACATGTGTGAAAGTTATCATGAAATTGATTGAAAGTACCTGCATTACATTGATTACGATTCTTTTTGTCCAGAACTTGAACTACTAAAGAACTATACTGTATACGTTTTGAAACTCTGTGATACGAACTGTGATAATGTCTGGTATCTACGAGGTTGTCAAATAGACGGGCAACGGACGTCCAGTCTGCGCCTGCGCCGTTTTCGCGTACTTAAAAAAATATCTCTATTTAATATCGGTTATTCGAAAAACTCAGAACGCCTTCAGAGTTAAACTGTGAGGCGTACAGCGGAAAATGTGACATTTTATGCTGACTTCCACAGACAGTTAATAATACCCTTATCATAAAGACACCCGTCACGGTATTTGATTATTCGCTGCGTTGATAGTTTGCGGTGTGCAGTTGACGGCCAACGTCTGAGAAAGTCAGTATGTCTGTCATGAACATTGAATTCCCCACTCTTCAGAGTATCTGCTTTGCAAAAAGCAAAACAAGTCTAGAGTAGATCTCAGAAGACGGAAGAGTGGAAAGCATTCACCTGGTTTCTTGGTCGCTATCTTACAATCTTTGAGTCCTGCAAGAGAAAGCGAAAGCATGCGTTGGTAAAATATATGTGCTACCTTTCAATTCATTATGTCCGTTGTCCTTAGCGCCACCCGACGCGTCGGGTCGAGTTTAACGTCACTTGGGATCGCCTGACGTATGTAATGAAGGGAAAGAAATTTCACATATTGTTCATATTTTGGTTGTTACTGTTTTTTGTATATAAGCTTAGATTTTTGACAATTTGTGTATGCCCGGGTGCATAAAAAACTGATTAGCTATGGCGAGACGTAGCCGTAACGTGCATGTCTTCGCACAGTCTCTACTCTAGAGTGGAGGGATTTTATAACACTACGACCCGTGTATTTGTAATTCAAAACGCGTCTACAAATGCCCACACAAAGTGTGTACGTTGATATAGCACTCTTAGGCCAAGACTCCGTAGAGTATAAAATTTTACTATAGTGTGAAAAACGCTTCAAAGCTCATCATATCCGTGTCCTATCATTTTTCTTTCAGTGTGCCATGAATAGACACTACAACTTAACATCCGGTGTCCCAGCCAACACTTCAAGAGTTTTTGATGTCGCAATGAATGCTTTCAGAGAATCCAACATTACAGGAAAGACACTGGTTTACGAGTCGCAGTGAACGACCTACATGTCACCTCGTCCAGGGCACAGACAGTGGCCCCATTCAACCTGTCGTAAATGACGTCAGTTCCGCCCCAAGCGTGCATTCGTCGTTGTTGTTTCAATCTTTGCTCTCTTCGTATAGCAATGCGTGTGGCCCGACATGCGCAGTGGGTCGTAAAAATACTCCAGTCTCTCAAATAGAATATCGTCCACAAAATGTTAATGTGCGTCAAGTTTCCGCCAGTAGCATCGACGACGGGGAAGTGAGACGAGATTGAACTACTTTTACTTCAGTTTGCCAGGTCCTTCGTATCAGCAACAACAAAGTTTATCAGCAGTGTCGACATGAGGCGCTTATATCACCTTATCGCGGTGTTCGTCAGCAGCACGATTCTTGTAACTTTCTGCTTGCCTCCAAGCAACGCGGTGAGTACTTTTTTTTCATTTAACACTAAAATCGTGCGTCCCTGTATCATTTAACTTTCATCAAGTCAGATATGTGCGTACCCTATCGCACTCCGTCTTGTAGACCCAGAGTAACACTACTAGTTTGAAAGTGTGTAAAATTGCGTAAGATAAGAATCGAATTTTATAGTCGAGTTACAAAAGTTTTGTTCTAGTTATCAACGCTAAATTCAAATCAAATCAAATCAAATCAAATTCAAGTGAAGAGAAGGGATGTGAAAACAAAATAAGAAATATGGTGTTATTGACAACATCTAAGGTTTTAACGATGCTATTTGCTATTTATGAACCTACAAAAGAGTGTTGTTGTCACATCAACAAAACCGCGGGAGATGTTCTTATGCAGTGATAAAATACTTATCACCGTTCCGAAATTAGCGCATATACTTTTTCTCGTATAGGTCGATTTCTAAAACCCTAATCCACTACTTCTTTATTAACATTTGCCCATTCAAAACCACTTGTTTCGCCGTATCTTTATGCCTTCCAATTTTTTCCATTGAGACTACTGTGACAATATTCCTATACCTGTACCTATATGCGCATCCTATCTGCTCATAGTACAGAACTCGGCATCATACTTGTCTTTCTCGGTACACTGGCCTTATGTTTCGTTTACCTCTCGTGCATGCAACACAAAGCATTATTATTTAGAAAAACTTTCACGACGCTATTCAATGCTCTCAGTAAGAATGTCTCCAAAGTTTGTTTGAGGAAAGTTTGAAAGGCTGTTCAAAGAGGTAAAATCGCATACAACATAAATTTATTTTTCTTGACATCATATTATTAAAGACTTTCTGGTTGCATAAGTGATCCTTTAAGATGTAATAGTTCTTACTCACTTCCAGAACCGCTAACTTTTACAGACTTTGAGAAACTTTATCTTTTCTACACTTATCATTGGAGTTTAAAGATATCAGTTACTCGATCTAGTGCGGATGTTTTGTCGACTAGTATTCCCCCAGATTGATCCTGAGCATTTTTGCATAGAGATCTTTGCCCCAAAAAGACATAAAACGAAAGACTTGTCTCAATTTGTCGTTGTTTGGACAATAAACGTCTGGCTTGTCAGTTGATTTACGGTCGATAGTAGTTGTGTACGATATAATTCTCCGCTGGGGTTTGAAGTCAGTGACCACGGCTTTTGACATCCGTTCAGCTCCCTTTACAAAACAACGGCACAATTTTCGCATCCACATACTTCAGTTTTTTTAAGTTGTTACTTTTATGTCCAAACTTCCATTTATTTTCTCGCAATGAAAGTATAGTGTTTTCCTGTTTTCTGTCTAGTTTCCTCACGCCGGACACGATTACTGCGACACGGTCACCCAAGCGTGCACTCAAGTTCCCGGATGTCTGGAGCAGATTCAGAACGACATCCACTACTTGTTCTGGCATTGCTTCGGCCTGGACCCAGACAACGACATCTGTCCTCAAAGGTGCGAGCAGGCCCTGAGGGTCTTCGTTACCAAGGACGAAACCCACCGCAAGCTGGCTATGTGCAACTGCAACAACGGACACGCCGGCATCTACGGCTCCACGGCGCAGTGTCGGGCGACGCAGCGGATGTACCGACCGTGCAGGCGTGCCTTACAAGAAGACTGAACCCGACTTGAAAAGTTTTCGGAATGGTCTCCGATCACAGACTGTCCAACTGGAATGCCATTCAGTTCTGCAGCAGAAGGTGGCCCCCGCCTCTGACTCCCGGTGTAAATATGAACAAGGCAAGCGAATGATGTTTGACAACTTAAAGTGAACTTGCAGCCAAACATTGACTTTGTAGTCACTATAGTATCTCTAAATGCGAAAAAAATTACCATTAAAATCGGAACCCGTAGATCTAATTTACTGTACTTCGATTCGGTAAAACCGAACGACTAGAGCGAGAAGATTTCAAACTGTTTACCACTTTGTAAAAACTTTAATAGTCATAAAATTCTCTTTTTTATATATTTTCATACAAAGAGTGTGAGAGAAGGTTGTAAATGTATGTTATGTGCAAATAAAATATACTAGGTACATCACAAATAATATCCTGTGTACAGTCTGTGATTGGATATACTCTTATTAACCCCACCCCCCCCCACCCCGAGTGAATAGACGCTAATCAATAACAGCAAATGTCGGAGTATCTTGTCCTGAGCTGTTGCTTTACAGCTTAATTGATCACGGAAGCTACAGTTTTCGAGGAAATTAAAAAAACAAAAAACAAAAACACAAAACAAAAAACTGACAGTGTATGGATGACAGTTTTTAGCAGATATTAAATCCTCTTTTCGATATAAAAACAAAGCTAGTTTACTTCGGTTAGTGCCGATGATGAATTTATAAACCATGTCAACGAACTCTTGGCCTGGACTTTACCGTAGAGGTGAACCCTTGACCTATAGACGATATATATAATCGACAAAAAATGTGGAAATGTCTGGCGAGAAAGTTGCCATGGAATTTTTTGCGGCGACCTTTGACCCCTTCAACACGTTTTGGCATTTTGTAGTCATTAGCAGTGAGGTCGTTGATATAAATTTCCCGTACCATGACAAATAAATCACCTAGGCAGACACGTGTGACTTCAAAAAATGGCCAATATGTCATTTGTGATTATGTCTTTTTGGAGACACGCAAGGTTATACCTGTAAGAGGTCTTGGCAAATGTCTGACCTTTTTTATCCTGTCACGTCTTCATTGATGAAACTGATTATAAGTGCTTTATTTCCTTCGCGCGACTTCTTGTAAATTTACAAGTCTGAAAATCTTGAAACTGTTCGCACTGCGTGCAGGATATTTACGATAGCCATTAATTTCTAAATAAACAGTGTCCACGAGGTGATAATTGATGAGTGTGTATACTGTATTGGCTAGAGTGTGTTAGTACTTTTACCCAAAATAGAAAGTGATTGCATCCAAGAAAGGAAGCAATAATTGCCGCTCAAAACTAATGTAACTCGAGTAGCTCATCTTTAAAATTTTGCAACACAGTAACTAAGATTCTTTTCACCATTATTTTCATCAGCTTCACAAATCTTTTCCAATTTTACCCACGCATTTTCAAGTTTCGCAAACTTCGCGGACTCAGTAAGGTTTTATTCGTACAAAGAAGGCGACTTTATTACCACACAAGCAGAAGTCCGAGCACGAGTTCGCTCGCCAATGAATGGAAACTGAAGACGCAACTTGTATTTGTATAGTATACCGGTGACGTTACTATACACAATTTTCTTTCACCAGAGGCAGGTATAATCTGCATGCGTCTCTGAAGAAATAACGCCTGCGCGTCATTCTCTATTCGTTCGTGTTTGTTCGTAGGCTTCGTTCACACACATTGATTGAGGCACCTTGGATAGGTTGGGCAATGTATTGCACGTCTACAGACTCTGACCACATCAGGTTAGCTTGGCCTCGAAGAAGAGTGGCAGACATTGATTTGTGACCATTCTGAAATCGTCCCTGACACTTGATTTGTTTTGAGTAATTCATCACCAGCAAAGTATGCGAAACTGGAGCTGGCAGGACTTACATACACAGGCACTTCGTGGTCTTGTCATATTTCATCCCCGTGTCAAGATCTTACGGCCAGTGTTTATTTCCGCGCTCTTTAACTTAAGTATACACAGAGACATATAGTGATTATAGACAGTAAATAGCGCTATTGACGTGTCTGATTTACGGCTGTTCCGTTACTTGTCGACGTCGATGGAAGTTTTCGTACGTTCTGTTAAAGGGAAAATATCAGTAATATTACCTAGTTTTATACTGGGAAATGGGCGCTTTTTCTTCTTCACCTCTCTGAAAAATGTTGAAATGATACGTGTAAGCGATGCAACCGCAACGTATTGGGTAAATTATTCAAACGATTATTGAATGCTAGTCTGGCTACATAAGCGTCGGACATAACAGGTTTTGAGGGACTGTGTTTCAAAGTTGAACTCTAAATTCAACGAGATATTTTGAAGTAGAACACGAAATCTTTTTTACATGAAGAACAGAAAGAATAGAAAAGACATAAGAAAATCAAAGTAAGCCTTGATAGGTACAAGTTTGGAAAGTGTTTTTGGTTAAGTGGTGGTCAATCTCGTCGTCTGAATAAGATTTAAAATTTGTTCATGATTAGCCACGCTTTAAGTTATACACGAATATTTTATCAATCCCAACGGTTCTCCTTTGTGCCTATTAAAAAGCTACGCCTTAATCCTGTGGATGTCAACCGAGATCTTTACTTTTAGCCCTGTGCTAATTTTTCGAAGATTTGCTAGAATTGAAGAAAAGTTGCTGAGAATGTTCCCCCAAGAAGGAACTGGACGTAAACGTGGATAAATAGGGACCCTGGAAGCGAGAACCAGGGCGCTGTAAAGGAAGTCTTTACAGAGACTGACATTGTACGCCATGGAACGAGAAAGATGTGGACTCAGTGTTTTGAAACATCTGTGCAAATCTGTAATATGGGCAAACAACTTGGGTCTGCAAAACCGTTTTTAAAGCACGGTTTCTCTTGGGGTAGAGAAACCGTGATTAAAACAATGAGAATTCTTCTAGCTTTCGTTTTACTATATTACTCCATCGTTATTTTATGCGTACTATTAGCTTCGGATCGTCGCTTTTACCTCCGTCTCGATTTTAGAACGATTGTTTTTGTCCTTTCCCAGTCTCTCAGTATCCCTGACCCCTCCCTCGTGACTAAATAATAAAGGTCAAACTGAATACAGGACATATTTCACATTGAATTTTTTAAGAATATCAGTATGCATTCAATCGAAATTGCAGTTTCGATAAAATCAACATTTTGGAAGCCTCCACTTTCACTTTCTTCCCCAGCGAAAATGGGTATTTTTTCGACCTCTTTCGTTTCGATCTCTCAGAAAATATGACTCAATTTGAAATGAAAATTGAAAGGACATTAAAAGTCACTGACGAAAAAAGTTACTCAATATTATGCGATATTTGAAATTCAAAATGGCCACCATTCCTGTGTTAACTCTATGGCGGAAAATTAAATTTTGGATTTTCAAGAAACTAAGCCGGTGAAAATATTTCTTTCTCCGAGAGCTTTAAAATGAACCCCTACAAGTGGTAGATCAGAAAAGAATTGTAGAATTTTGAGAGTCCGACCATCTCTCCCCGATGAGCGTTCTACCTTTAAGAGCAATGCGAAAATTAAAATATACTATGCATAGCAAACTATTTTTTAAATCTGGGTAAAGTTCAAATCAAAACAGTGTTTAAACCAAAGCGAATTAAAAGAAATGAGTAATCTTACAATAATATCAAATAATATGGCAGATAAAACATGAAAACAGTAAAAATGAAGGATAGTAAATCAGAAATCACATGAAAGCAAATTTCACGAGCTCCCTCTACCGACAGCCTTGTATCGTTATAGACATGACGCGTACATGTAAACAATGCGATGACATCAGATTCTCGTGACACTGTCATAAAAGTGTTTGTGATGATTGATGTTACAGCAAGTTTACAGTGGCCTCAGCTATGACGGGAAATTACAGATCAGATACAGTGGGAGAATTGTTAGACACAATTTGCTTCTCACACCGAATATAAAGGACGACAAAAAAGGAGAAATTTAAGAATCTCTGCTTCCAATCGTTTTATTGAAGTGTCAAACACAACCTTTATCTTAACATAGTCCCCCACCAAATGCAACTTACACAAAAGTCTACACGGTTCACAATCACAATATCAATATCAACAAACTGTTTACTAAAATGGACAATCTATATGAAACACTCTTTCCTTTGTACTCATAGAATGCTAAGACGGAAGTTGCAGTCTATAAAAAATAGTGTGTCACCCTATACGCGTAATATAATACCAAAGCAGTTAGGAAGGGATACGGCACAAATCGCGTTTCCACATTACTTTTGCGCCGAATATCATGGATCAGAAACATCCCTTTTTTCCTGACCTTTGCAATTTGTCTCTGGTTTGTCACGCGTCGTATAATAAGACGGGGTCCAACGCCGCCCAAACTGACTGGACACAGATCTTGTTAGACAAAGTTGTCAAGTACAAATTTGTTTTTTTGTGTTTTTTTTTGCATCTACTAATTTCAGTGCGTCTACAAGTTCAATTACACAACCTCAGCCATACAAGTACAGTTATTTATTGACCGGGAAAGTGGCAGGGGGAATTTTGAACCACACGTTTTTCTTTTTCTGTATTTTATTCATTACAAAAATTATCTTTAAAAACAGTGTACAAACGGAGTAACTGTTAAGTTATTACACTGGAAATGTAAGTTTAGTGGAGCATAGATGGCGATCGCACGGTTGACGTCTTTAGAAATCGTATCTTCTCCATGACTGTGTCAAAATACGTCACAATCGCCCAAACGAGTGTCGTTGTCAGTCGTTAATTCTAAAATATATGATGCATGGTGCAGGCAAACTGAATGTGACTATCAGCATTATTACGAACGTATCTACTGGCTGGAAGTCCATACGGAGGTAATTAATAAGTCATAGTCCCCCCTCGTGATGACACGTGACCCTTGCTCCACAATGGAGTGAATGCAATAAACCTGAATTGCTTCCTTGTTTCGTTTCTATTGTATCACTTCTAACAGTGGCACACTAACTCCTTTCATTTCATGTTATCTGTCACAACAAGTACAGGCAGGCAGATGGTAAAAAGATTGCGAGGTTTAAACTCTTCTTTGCGTTTTTTTTTTTAAATTTCAACACAAGCTACACTGCATATTGTTCAAGTACCGACATCCTTGGTTCAGACCCTATCGCAGTGCCGATCATACGGCACTTTAATTTTTCGCTGCTTGTTGCACGGTTGTTTCAAACTTGTGCAGCCAATGTCGATGAACGTCAAGGTTTAAGTAAGCCGTACTAGTAATTAATCATGGATAGTGGAATCCAGGGAACAGTTTAATTGGGGACCTGATGGTAGTAAGACATTTTTTATGATGTCATGATTTCATGTGATGGGCATCAGTCTACCCGAGTGTTCGGATGACAAAGAGCAGATTCAACCGCCCTCTATGGTTGACCCATTTTCAGTGTGAGGTTGCAGAAAAAAAGAGAAGTCACCTGACAAGAATGTTTATTCATGTGACACGCGGAAGTGTCGAGAGTTGCGTCGCGTCGACCATCGACCCTGGCAGTCAGTTGAGCAGCAGGCACATTTCGGGCTGGACTGACAACCCCCGCACACCTTTCAATAATGCTCCGTCTGTTCATCTTTGCCGTACTGGTCAACCTGGCCGTCGGGAAAGGTAAGCTCTTCCCAATCGCATGATTGCCTGCGCCGGCACTTGGCGCTGCTGCGAGCGCGACCTCGTATTGACGGCACATCATCAAAAGTAATCGAACTACTTCTCTCGGTGCTTTAGCATTTTCATCAGCCATCGTGTCTAGATTTTCGCGCCTTGCCGACGATGGAACTGTAAATTATGAATAAGCATTCCTCAGAATGAATTTTATGGTTTTATGGATATGACAGTTATATTGGCGTCTGGCGTTTTATCTGTGTGTACGTACCAAACCTGAACATAATTGCACAGGACGTACTGAACGTATCAAGGATACAGTCAAGTGTTTTTGACAAGGTGTTTGACGTTTTAAGAAGTGTTATGTCCTGAGCAGTGTTATACTATCAACCTGTTACCCCTAAACGTCGCCAAGTGATTCAGAGAGAGAGAGAGAGAGAGAGAGAGAGAGAGAGAGAGAGAGAGAGAGAGAGAGAGAGAGAGCACATAGTGAAAGGCCCATGAATGTCGGCAAATAATCAAGGCTGACAGACACTGTCAGAGGGACGGGGCCGCTAGCCAAGGTTATGAATCAATTAAAAAGCAGTGGAATAGATTAAGCTATTGCGAGACACTGTCAGACCTGGCACGAGCAACATAGAATGAAGAAATGATTTCCGTCTGAAAGGATAAGACGTACAGTCCTCAGAACTTCAACGGTGTGCCTGTGATTGTGAGTGTAGAGGGACTAAAGCTGTGTCGTGATTCAGTGTATGGGTAGTACACAGTAGAAAGAGTTCAACGGGTTTAAACAGCTGGGTATACTAGAGAGAGCCCAGTGGGTGAGGGTACAGCTTGCCACTTTCAGGTCGTATGAAGCCCCGAACAGATACTATGATTTAGGAGTTACTCTTTGAAAATCCAAGTCAAGGACAAACTGTATCGGCACATATATCGAGATAACCTCTATAAGCCCGATGTCAACGTTCTTATTGATCCAGATAGAAACATACGGTATCATTGATAGCTGACTTGTTGAAAGATAGTGCGTTATCGCTGGTCAGATTTGTTGACAAAAAGTCCATATGTTGAGGTCACTTGTATTCAGTAATTTCAAGTTGTAAATCTCCGACCCTATCCGTAGTAGAAATTTTGATATCTGCCTATTAGTGAAATTGTTCCCGTCAATTTTGATCCATTCTTTACGATATACCGCTGGTCTAGAATATCATAAAACCTGTTCTCGCCATGAGTACTTGTATCTATAGGTAGTATTAATTTTGATACCAACCTAGTAGTAGCACTGTTCCCGCCAATTTTGACCTATTTTTTATCATATGCTACCGATTTATTGTATCACAAAAATTTGGTTTGCCCTGTTCCCGCCAAGAGTACCCGTGATCATTTATGATTTTCTCGTATTTCCTTCCGTCGCACATCATCAATATACAAATATGTTTTGAGCAATGTTATGTTTTGCACGTCTCAGATCAGAATAAATGTCAATAAGCGAAAACAAGAAGTAAAAGTAGACAGTTGTTTTCAAATTGGAATGTAAACCTAGATAGTTGAATAGGACGTTCGAAACTTGGACGGATGAAGGATTGGAGCAGTCGCGCGCCATTGATGTCTTCGTTTGCAAAACAAAATGACAACAGACAAGGGGTTTAAAAGAGATTAATGTTCATCGAGACAAGTAACGCTCATAAAATAATCAACTACTTCCTTAACCTGCAGACGGAAAAAATTCACAAGCCTCAAATTTAAAGTTAGTACCATATCGATCCTGAAATATGTATCATCAGGCGTTAAGAAAAATATGGCTGTTTGTACTTTCTCGCTCCGTCTCGTCCGTTAAATTTTATGTTCATTGAACTTTAGTCAAGCACAGTCAGAATACACTACAAATGTACAAACACCCAGGGTAGGGTGATCAAGGACAGACATTACAAATAGAATCCCACACCCCAACGGGTTGGGATGGAATGTCTCACACGAGTTGGGGAATTCTGTCTCACACGAGCCGAAGGCGAGTGTGAGACACGAATTCCCCAACGAGTGTGAGACATTCCATCCCAACCCATTGGGGTGTGGGTTATTTTTCTCACGTCCCTCCAATATCTTTAAAAAATTGTATTTTATTGTGGTAGATTTATACTATCAAAAACCAGCACACGATTGCACTTGTTTCATTTGTATCATTCCGCAAAGAAAAATGAAGTTCCGTTCATTGATGAGCATATCAAACACGTTAAACATGTATATTACTGATATGGCTATTTGTGTTGTTGGTCAGCCACAAATTCTCCAGGTCATCTGAGGAAAATGTTGCGAAACAGCTCTGGTGGCCATCTGTTGATGACGTTGCGTGAAAGCTGTCGTCTGCTACAGCCTCGTGTGCAAATGGCTCGCTCATCGAAGTCTTTCGCTAACTGTATCGCTGTCAAGTCAGTTCTTCTCCAGAAATATGTCGACGAGCGAAAATAGCCGATAGGTTTGTAATGGCCTGAATCCCCCGTTACAACATAAAAGCGGTCATCCTCCGTGTATTTGTTGCCGACGCCGCGCTGACCGTACTCAAATCTAGAACAACCTGTTCACTCTGCGGTTCAGTCGTCTGTCCCCTATAGTGCCAGTTGTACATTACGCGATGTTCTATTCGTCAAATAATTCGTACAGAGAACTAGGCGCTGAGCAGAATTGACCAATCAACATACGTTTCACATACGAGGTGTTCGGTCGCGCAACAATACAGAGTGTGAGAACAAATTGTTCTCACACTGTGTTCTCACACTCCCAGCGCACTGGGGACGTGAGAAATTACAAATAAAACTCACATTGTTGCATGATAACAAATTGATAACGCCCTACAACTATTTAACTTCAAATTCTCGAGTGTCGTCCAGACTTCAAATACTCTTAAATTCTTAAATCTATTTTGTGGCATTTTTTTGAGTTTGAACTCAACAATGTAGGTCTGCTGTCCATGAGTGAATGCTTCGATCGACAGAAGTCGTTAACCAAGCAGGCGTGACCAGTTTTGGCAGTTTTCCCACATTTCTGCATCGGCTAAAAATGCAATAAATTGGGTTGCACACCATCAAACGCGAGTGAAGCTACAGACTCTGTAACTGAAGTGATGAAAAACAGTCAGCTGACTCAAACAGCGACAATATTCCTGCGATATTGAGTGACGTTAATATCGAGGGGTTAGATCGATCATAGCATATTAAGTGAAGTACAAACTGACAATCTTAGAATGGCAATATATGTACTTCGACAGTAGTTGTACCAGTAAGCTCGTTCAATTTATTCGGTATGTGCGCTTGCCACACCGAAGCCAATGCAATGATTCATTGCCGTCAACAGTGACGAATCAACAAAATCTCTGGTCCGATCAATGGTCAGCGAAAGGTTCGGCAAACAGAGGGCTAAGTCGGCCATCGCCGCAGATTTGTGCAACGCCTGGTGTCGATCTCGCGCCGTCGCTTAGCTCTCGCGGGTTGTTGTCATGGTAGTATTTCGTAAAGGTCTTGTGATTTTTACTGCAGCTGTAATTATACTGTTCACGAATAAACATTATAAACGAGTTGAATATCACGCGAACAAAGGAGACAATACAGCAATTATATGTCTGGCGCGTCGAAAGTTCACCTGCGAAGTCTTTGTCCGGTTGTGACATCAAAATGGGACACGAGGACCGAAAATCAACAATAGCGTTTCTCCTTAAGGTTCGAAACTGTCCCAATAATCCGCCAATTCAAGTGCTATAATAGTGAAAGCTGATAAGAAAGGGAGGTATGTTTGGACGATGAGAAACGGGGGGAAGTTCCACCTTGCCCGTAAGGAAGTCCCGAGCAAATATTCTTGTCACTGTCACCAAGGTGGGTTGCTATCCCTGTTGTCACCTCCGTGACTAAAAAACACTCGCCACCGAAACGATTATTGCCCGCAACACAGTAGGGGGAATGGCAAGTAAGATGACGCAAGACTTACCTGACTGGCAACGGTTCAAAGGTCACCTCTATTTCGACACGTGAAAGTGATTAAACAGAGACTTAATAAATGTTATTCAACAACAAGGAAGTGTTGTAACTGTACAAATATTTACACACACTTGATAAATTCTCAGATGTTAGAGATTAAACCATTCTCATTTCTTCTTTTTCCCCCATTTTTTTCAGCCCCGGTAAAGCAACTCGAATCCAAGACACGCATACCAAATGAATACATCGTCGCATTCGAAGGCAACATCACCGATGACGCTGGTAAGATTTCCAAAGAACGATGCCGTGATTTGAATTTAAATCCAGTCTTTGGAAGGGAATTATCCCTGGAAATTTCGGTTGAAGCTGGCATACGTGAACTTACTCGGTACATGGGGAGAAAGTCTCATGAACTCGACGGAAAAAGCCTGTAGTGAAATAAACACAGAAAATACTGCGCTTGTCACAGTCTCAATATGGGCATGGAGGTTTTTATGCTTCATGTCAGTTAAAACTTCATAAAGCAAATCACTGTTGTTATTGATTCAATGAATTTATGCGGCACATATTACCAACGCTGCTGAGCTCTGTGTGTGTATAGCCCGCAAAAGGGTGAAAATATACCTATTAAAGAGTTTACGGAATACTTCACTTCTATGTTATCAAAATCATGCATGTACAACACGTCAACTTTCACATTATCCCAGAGCTGTTCAAAATGAATTACCATTTTTTTTCCTTCACAGTTGTCAAACACCTGAAGCAGGTTCAGACAGTCTTGTCGCATAGCAACGAAACCAGGCCAACGCCCAAGCTGTTGAGCGAGTTCAACATGCAGAGTTTCAAGGGCTACGCTTTCCGAGGGCCAATGAGGTAACGCACCCATGTATCTAATTCAATGGCTACACATCAGTGAAATCGGCATCCGCGAGTATGGCACATGTATAGGACCTTCGCTATTGGAGATAGTATTCAAAGAATGTGTGTCAATCTGCCATCGTTTGATACAGTTTTCCATAAACAGTCCCAGTCACAACTGTATATCACTAATTTCTGTGAGGAATATAATTGCCAACATGTTACGCATTTCTTGCAACCACTGATTATCGTCGCAGTCTTAACATGAGTATCTCGATCAAACAGACGGCCGAGAAACAGCCTATAAAGATGTCCCGTAATTGATCAGATAGTAAATCTGAGCTTGAAAGTCCTGTCGAAAATATATCTATCGGCTAACTGTCTGTGTATCGTATAGAAAAGTATAAATCTTTTTTGTCGTTTTAAAAATACAAGTGACACAAACCAAGAAATAATACATCTGAATTGTTCTGTTTTCTAAACTAACCATTTTTTCCGCCCCTGCAGTGTAGTCGAGAAGATCCAGTACATGCCGGAGGTTGAATTCATCGAGGCCAATCAGGTACTGTGTGTGTGACGTCATACGTTTATCAGTCAGATCTTGAGTCGAGATCGATCAGCAACAGGCACATGCGCTTTTGCTACGTCAGGACAGACCCCAGGGATTGTCACATTGCAAATGGGAGTCACTTCAAAGCCGAAGAAAGTAACAAAGGCTGCGTTCGTGTCGTGATTATATCGGGCAGAATAAAAGTGCCCGATCTAAAGGTTATGACTTCGTAATTGATGTTTTTGTAAAATCACTTGGGTGATGCATTTTTCTTCGTCGTGTATGTGAGCTTGTTTGTGATTTGGGAGCTCAAACTCAAAAAGTCATACAACAGATCAGCGTGGTTCTTTTACACGTCCTTGCAAATAAGTTAGGATGATTATTTGATAATGATTGATTTATTGATAAAAGTTACCAATTTCCGAGCAGCATCACATGCTAAAAGGCACATTGCAATCGTCTACTAATGTGCAGTGGAGCGCAGAAGGCTGACAGAACAGCGCCTCCAGTGTCAAGAATCAGTACTAGTCCGACCTAAACATAATTTCATCAACATGCAGCACCATAACATTTGCACACTCTGACGCCACTTTAATTCCATTATCAACCCCGCGCAATACTTTCCTGTCATGCGCTCTCTTTGTCATTCTTCCACGATAGGGTATTTGTACAATATGCGCTTTTTCACAATGTTCTCCTGTGGCGTATGTGACTGAAATGTGGCCCACAAGCCTAGCTTGTCTATTTCTCATTGACACATCTCTCGCTGTATCGTGACGAAACATAAAGCGGTGTACTTTGAATGTATATACCATCCGGTACGTCGGCATGTTGTCAGTGACATAACACACGGTTGCATGCTTTTAAATCTATTTCTATGACAGTTTCATTTTTCCACTTCCCAAGCTTTGACGTCATGTGTCAATTCAATTGATTTCAGGTGTTTAAAGCTGTCCAGGCGGACTGCATCGATCAACAAGGGGCCACATGGGTAAGTTGATTGAATAACTGACAGGTATTATACCTATTTCCATTCGACAAAATACCTGATCTGACATGGCGTCCATTAGTTAGCCATCATGTAGCGAACGTAACTGACAAGATTCAATCACATACTTTGAATTGGCTATGATCATGTGTTGGTTCACACTTTCCTTACTCTCTTTGGTTACCGTGACCTTGACACTGTAATTACGTCACTGATTGTTTTATGTTTTTTAGGGTTTGGTCCGAACCGTTGAGCGTGATTTGTTTCTGGACGGAATTTACACATACGACGGTGAGTGAGAGCATGAATCGCTGTTTAGATTTGCAAGTTAATTTCATGTTTCTATTTCTGGTTACATCTACAACCATAAAGTGTAATGCGAATACAGGGAGGCCAGTTAAAGCTTGGAGCGTAGAATGTTCGAGAGTAAAGCAAATGTACATTAAGTAACTCAATACTTCAGCTGCTGCATAATTAGGCCTACACGGAACAGTTTCACTGACAAATCCGTAGATTTTGGAGAGGAAGTGTCGTTTGACGATAGCGGGAACGCAAACTTGTGTTGATTTATGTTGATTTTTGAAACGCAATACTATTTCCTTTTTTTCAGATAATGCGGCCGGAGAGGGTGTTGCCGCCTACGTCATCGACACGTAAATACTACTTATTTTTATTTTTTGTTTCATTTTTTATCAAATTGAGGCACCGTTTCTTGTTTGCTTGTAAATGACTTTCATCTCAACAGTCAGTTTAGGCTTGGTTTCACTTAGTATCCCTGGGTGTGAATTTAAGAACAGTGGTGTCGTAATTTTGTAACTGCTTTGTTCATCGCAACAGAGGGAGAAATAAGCGATTCACCAAAGTTTTTTTTTAATGACGTCATTATAAGTGGTGGATACGTCATCTATACATGTTCTCGTTCTTTTTTTAGCGGGATCTACACCCAACACAACGACTTTGGTGGCAGGGCAACATGGGTAAAGTATACCATTCCTAACCATAGTGTAGACCAACTCATACAGTCATTTAAACATACACAGTGTCACGTAGAAATACGTAATGACATACATTGTACAGACACAAGTTTTAATCAATGCCTCCTATCTCATGTGGCGGGGAAATGAAAATATATTTGCCCACTCCCCCCCCCCTCCTGAAATTGCTGCTCTTACCCGTTATTACAGTTACATTTGACGTTATCGACTTTTTTTGCCCTTTTGTTACCTAGGGAACGGATACGGTTGACGACCCCTCACCAGAAACCGATGAGAATGGACATGGTACTCACGTAGCTGGTGAGTTCTCATCAAGTTTTCTCCTCGCATGGTCCTTGGTGGCGCTGTTACTATAAAAGTTTGCGCCTGTCAGCCCACAAATCCTTGTTAAAGATTCAAGTGGACAAATGGTAGGGTTTGCCCGTATTCAGACGTCAAAATCCGCAAGTTTCGCCTTCTGTGTATTTCTTCCTATGTAGCAATACGGGTTTTCATAAGAATAGAAGTGGACTGGAGTGTGTTTGAAAATTTCAAAGTTTAAAAAGATTCCACCATATTTTTGTTCTCAGGTACAATAGGGGGAACCACATACGGCATCGCCAAGAAAGCAGATCTGATAGCCGTCAAGGTTTTGGACAGAAACGGAGCCGGATCTACCATGTAAGATATCGTATCAATTGTTCATTTTATTCTGTAACCTGTGACGCTGCAGTGTCACGCGATAGCTGGAAAATTGACTGTATCTTTTTATATTCAGTGCTTAAAGACAGGTGACGATGATACGCCAAGAATAATAACGTTACGGGCAAGTTCGTTCTTTAAAAGTTTTCTCGTTCATACTTCTACACGCGTGGCTGTATGTGAAACGAATCTACCATGATAAGAGTATGAATTTCGGGCGTCTTCGGTCAGATATGACGTTGTGGATATCATATCTATGTTGCTGTAATGGGCACACATCTTCACTCCCAGATCCGTTGTCAATGGAGTCCAATGGGTTGAGAATCACCATCGTGGAAAACAGACAAGCAACGCCGCCGGCTCTGTTGCAAAGTAAGTTTGCCGTTCATCGCTCAATCGTTTCTTTTAAGGTGAACGATGTAAACTGAAGTCGACAGCAAGTAAGGTATAGCACGGGTCTCGAAACTGAAAACCTAAACTTTTGTTCAAAGTTTCCGTAAGGTACCATTGCCAGTTTCCTTTCGAAAGTAAGAAATAAACACCGGGAGTCAACATGCAAAATCTGGTACAAGAGAAAGATATATATACCGGCAATTGATATTCAAAATGGCTGCCATCGATGTTTGACCTCTATGGGGAAACAAGTTAAAGTTTCGATTTTTCACAAAAAATAACCCGGTGGTTTATATATTTCTCCACAACATTTCAAATCAATCCTCACAAGAAGTTCACCCAGTTTACTTGCATCGAAGCGCGCGCGTACTACCGGTATTTGCACTGCAGTGCAATACCAAAAACATTATGCCATTCCTTTATGTTAATGAGTATTTACCAATCTTGACCCGGAACTATTTATGTTTGTAAACACAAAAAATGTCGTCTACAAGATTTCGTTTCACTTTGGTTCGATGCTCGTTATAGTAAAATGCACGACATTACTGATTAAAAACTACGACAAAAAAATTGCCTCTACTTATTATCGTGTCAGGATGATTTTTATTATCCGCAAGAGCAGTTTGTTTGTCAGCGAAGCCAAAACATTGACAACGGGCGACGTCCGTTTCTAGCTCAACGGTTGAATGGTGGACACGGTGCCGGTGGCCGTCATGCATCGAAACACGTAACTGCGGGTGCAGCGGAGCCAACTAAACAGTTAACATTTTCAGAGACGTTTTTGCCAGTAGTTTTCTCATCGGACATTCCCTGTTTACAATAAAAAGTCACTTTTACATGCAGTTTATTCTACGGTGCTTGTGTGTGCTACACCTATTGATAACAGAGACTGAGTGAGCGCTTGTGTGCCACGGTGAACACTGAAATTTGATCGTTCGACAAGTTACGTTTGCCGTATCTTACTCTTAAATTTCCCGTAAAAATCTTCAAACTGTTATTTGTATCGATCATTCAGAAGAATTTCGAGCTAAACATGTAAGAAACCGGGCACACACATAAGCTTGCACATGGAATATGTTGACAGGAAAAGTGAACTACCCACTTTTCAATGCAAGTAATCTAAGTGTAATTATGACGATGTTATTGTTCTATGTAAGCAACATGGCTATCAAGTCTTACTTCATTAAGGATATATATAACACTTTTTCATAATTCCTTTACAGTATGTCACTGGGCGGATCGTTTGCGTTAGCCATGAACTTGGCCGTTGTCAGCGCGATCAACTCAGTGAGTTCTTCTGTTTGCTTTTGATATTTCATAACACAACAGACAATATGGTTGATCAATAAACTGATCAAAATCCAGAAAGTGTTTTACGAGTTAAAGAAACTGCCTCTTTAACCAAAGTCAGGTGTTAGTTAGAGGGACTCTAGTTGTAGTTAAAGAAACGACGATTGTAGATTGAGTTCAAAGTTGACGACGCCCTCAACGTCACTTTAGCGCATCTCTGTGTTGGTTACATTTTATCGTTATGACACTCAATTTCCGCTCATTACATGCAAAGTTTTGAGTCTGTGTTCGTCAACCTTACACCTCATAACAATTACCTCTTAATCCAAATGTCACTCTCAGTCAGTTTAATAGAATTAACCAAAGACTTTATCGTTTATTAAATCATTTTCTTTTACACCCAGGGAGTCTCTTTCGTCGTTGCTGCTGGCAACGCGTATGGTGCAGATGCGTGTGATGATTCTCCTGCAAGTGTCGAACAAGCGTAAGTGATAAAGATGTCATTTATTTTTATTTGTCTCTAGAATAAGTATTTATAGTATTTTACAGTCTTTGCAATATAGCGTATATGTATGTATGTATGTATGTATGTATGTATGTATGTATGTGTGTGTGTGTATGTATGTGTGTGTGTGTGTGTGTGTGTGTGTGTATGTATGTATGTATGTATGTATGTATATATGTATGTATGTATGTATGTATGTATGTATGTATGTAAGTGTGTGTGTGTATGTATGTATGTGTAGGTAGGTGGGTGGGCTGGTAGGAAGGTTCGCATATAGGTTTGCAGGTGCGTATGCTATATCTGTCTCCTTATCATATGTTATCATCAAAATTACTATCTATTAATCGCTTTGTCTTTTTATATCGAACCACATCATTCTGTTTTAAAGTATTATCTCATTTGCACAATTATGCGATACAATCAAAGTGTTTTTTCTATCCAAATGAAATTGAATGTGTTGAAAGTCAAATTTTGTTAAGTGATCAAATGTTACGATTTATTCTGTTTCACTTTTCATTTTCAGAGTGACGGTCGGCTGTTCGAACGACCAGGACGAGTTCTGCGTATTTTCCAACGCTGGGCAGTGTGTGAACATACTTGCACCGGTGAGGGCGCTACGAAAAACGGTCGTGTACAGTTTTTGAAAAAAGCAACGTGAACTTAAACCACCTACTAAGATACCGTTAATTTTTCATGTGGTGTAGGCCTAAATCTGCATGCAAATTCATTATTTTCAGATGTGCAGTATGAATTGCATCATAATTCGAGACAGCTCGAGCATTGCCCTTATAATTATTCAAAGGCCAGCGTGGTTGATCAGTAATTCGGTTCTACAGACACAGTCACTGTGGAATAACAGTTTAGGTACGAAAAAAAGCAAGACTTGGGTTTTTTGGTCGTTTCTTGAGCAAACATACGTACATCGCACAATTATCATTTTCTCCCGATAAGCTTTAAACATAGTTAACGAGGTATAACGAGAATTGGCTGACTTTTTCAGGGAGAAGGCATAACATCTGCGTGGATCAACGGACCATTCTCCGACAACACTATCTCAGGTATGGTCATACTTTTAGCACTAGTTCGTTCATCATCCGCGTCATTGGTAGCTCATTGGTTCTTTTGCTGTCGCGTAAATTCGAAGTGAAAATGATTTCATTCAAGGTAGTATGTGCCTGGAAAGTGAAAGAATTAAAGTTTTGCACAAACTTCCATCAATGAAATTTTCGACCATTCTCTTACTAAATCTAGAATAAAAATCACGAGTCAACACGCAAACTTTGATACTAGAGAGACAAATTGTCTATAACATTTACCGATATTTGAAACTCAAAAGTAGCTGCTATCCTTGTGGTTAGCTCTATTGGGGAATTATAAATTTTTCGATCTTCGAAAAAATGAGGCCGTGAAAACGTTGCTTACCCCGAGAGCTTTAAAAATGAGCATGCACAAGCGGTAGACTAAAAATATCCAGAAGCAATTTGAGGGTCCAAATATCTGACCTCGAGGCACGTTCTTACTTAAACGGAGAACCGCTATATGTTACCCCTGATTTTAGATTCATATCATTATCGAATAACATAATCTGAAAATCGAAAATGTCAGTGATAAATAAAGGTACACGGTCACCGGAAATTTGCATATTCCGTATATGGTAAAGGGGACGGGGCTTAGCGTACTACCCCGTAACACCTGTAGCTGTCGGTACACCATATTTGATACGTCAAAGTTCATGCAGACGACACTACTAAGTATGCAATGGCTTGGTCGTGTGGGGGCGCCCTTTTTAAAAAGCGGCCACCCGCGTAAATCTGTGATTGGCTTTTAAAAAACAGGTGACCGAATACCTTTAATCGAAAGAGGCAAGTAGGGTAAGTTGAATGGAAGGGTTCTATTCAATTCACCCCACTAAGCAGGTGTGGGTAGGTTATTGTTAGACATGAGTCCTCACATTTTTACATACATTTTAAGTAGACTTGTAAGCAAATCTACTGGAAGGTCTTGTAACACGTGACTGTAAAATATAAAATTTAGTACGCGCAGTTCAATTTATGTAAACCACACTGAGGCAACGTGGGGTGCTGCTTATATTACTGCCCTCAGTGACGAAATCCGTAATGTATTCGCCTACGTTACTGTGCATTTATCTGCAATTTCCTCTTTTCTTAATCAACATGTTTTCATCAATTTCGTCCTCCCAGGAACATCAATGTCAAGTCCTCATGTGGTAAGTAGCCTATGCAGTTCTGAAAATCATCTGCGCTCGCCCCATCCCTTTGAAGTTGTCACAACCCTAAATTCGACGAAAGCTTTTACTCTAGTCCAGGATTATCCTTCCAATGCTTATAGGCACAGTCTTGTGGTAATGATATAAAACGAACACACTACCCAAGAAAAACAAACAAACAAACTATGAAACAAACAAACAAACAAACAAACAAACAAACTATGAAACCTTAACTATATCGGTTTTGTGTAACCTCCGACCTCCTCACCTTCTGACATACTTATGGCGACTGTGACACGTGAACTTATCATTGGTTTGTCTTTCCTCCACTGCAGGCGGGCGTTGCGGCGAAATATATCAGTTCTCTGACGAGTACCCCCACACCCAGACAGGTGCAGAATTGGCTTGAAGACAAGTAAGATACTACACTTAGATGTCGTTTTTTTAAAAGTCGATATCACATCATCACTCAGCAGATGAATCACAACTAAAGGTGTTTGTGAATATGTACAAAAAGACTTGCAATAACTATGTCGAATTCAGTTGTGATCTTGATTTAATTGTTTTGGAAAAAAGCTGATGATTAATAGAAGTTTAGACGTTTTGCTATTTGATTTGCCTCTCACTATTTGACAAAACATCTGCCTCTGTATTGCCCCGCACTTGGCCGCACGACTGCAATTTCGACATTAAACTTTCTGGCGCGAGTTTATAATCTTAACCATCATGCTCTCTAATATTATGTAATCCCGTTCTGTCGCAGCGCCACCAAAGAGAAGATCACAAGAGTGCCAACAGACACGCCCAACAACCTCGTCTTCATGGAATGTGTCTAGAACCCACGTCCGCAGCGACAGCGAGGCCAGAGTAAACGAAGAATGAACTGTTATTTTTATACTCGGATTTACAAGAGATTTAAAAAAAACCGGAATGATATTTACAATCAACAATCTACCAGATCATCAAACGCCGGCATTGGCAGCTGAAAAAGCAAATGCAAATTTTCTAAAACACATTTGAGGGTCTACATTCCTGATTTTAAATTGTACACTATACAAGGTAGGACCAAATGTGGACCAAATCACACAGAAAACAAGTTGCAATTTATTGTAGCGCATACTCAGATAAAAGTTTTTAGACCTGAGTTAAATATTGCATGAACAAAAAATGTTATTAATCTTGATCACGTAATTCCACTCAATAGTATAGGCAGGTCTCTTATTTGAGCTTGTGTGATGCATCGCACTTCAAGTGTCTTTTCTCGCTTTTTACAAACAATAGATTTCTAACTAATTTTTAATGAAATTACCATGCGAAAGCGTAAGAGTCTGACAATATCATGTAGAATTTCGGTCAATTATAAAAGAGACGCTTGAGCCGAGTGAACGTAAATATATCGGCAAGTCTTGTTTCATAGCTGAAATCTTTCTAGGCATTTTTTTTACACTCGCCAGAAATGTGAATCATTCAGCGGAATGTTTCAAGAGTAGTTTAAAAAGAGTAGTTTGTATTATTTTGCCAGAAAGACACAATTCACAAAAACACATAGAGAAATGAAATGTGTTAAGCAGTTTACGCCTGTTATGTCATGTTATATGATAATGGAAATGTGTGTCTCAATCTAAGATAGGGCCACCAACACTCAGCTGTTGCGCTTGCGCAGATCATTTCTAGTAAGCACAGACGCACATAGGCCAAAATAGTGGGTGCCGTAAAATGAGCAGATGTACTGTAATATCAAAGTCTCTCCGTACCATGGTTCAGGAAAACATGCAAATTAAAACACATTTTGTTCTGCCCACAATCCAACTTTCTGACTCAAAATTGTGAAATACGATTGGGCATATTTTGATTCAGGTCTTTGGTAATTATATTTTCACATCTTATTACATAAAATTGAGATTTTTTGTACTTTATCAACAAATCACTGTGACAAGGTTACATGTTATCTGCTGTTCAACAGATTTTGCTGTCACAGTGTTAACGAAATGGTAATACTCTCAGTAGGAACCAACTTAACAAAACTTACACCAATTGTCATCGGGTGTGTGGAGACACTGGTGTCTGAGTGAATCGTATGTGAGTAGGATTTTTGTTTCAATGAATGGCCTTCAGATATTTTTGAACGATGGTGTATTTTTTGTAACGAAAACTAAACAATAAATAACCAAGACATTTAAAAGTTAAATTAGTTACTGTTCTATTATATTAAGTGAAGTCAACCTTTTGTGAACTTTACAGTTATTGTTTTCCGACGTTGATTCAGTCAAAAGTACTTCAAATATTACTATCAAATATTTCTTTTTTGTCAAATTCTTCATACGAATTCTATCCTATATCTGTGTACAGATTTCCCACAATCATAACAATGGGTGACGACGTTACTGATTACAAATGTATCGTGTTGATTCAAGGCATTGTACATTTCTCGCGAAATTTCGACGAATGAAAACAAAATAAGGTCAGATTAATGTAAGCGGCAACGCTTTCACACGACTTGTTGATTTTGCAGCACGTCGAGCGCAAGACTCAATGTCACTGGCTATAACAGTTGCGCACCTGTTGTGCAAATTAACAGATATGTCTTGTAAAGAAATGTGAACAAATGTACCATAGGCCAATCAATGACAACTGCACGGGACCGCTTTAGGCCAATTCGTGATTCGAAGAACTGAAAAGTCTCAACACATGGGAACCAAATTTTTTCAGTACTCTGTGCAAAGAGCGCTAGAACCCAGCTTCCCACCACAAACTTAAGGTATGGTACGCGCCCCGAAATTGAAAGTCTGAAACTTTTGCTCAAACTTTCCTCAGGAGACTATAAACAATTCGATTTCGAAATCAAGAATAAAATTCAGGGGTCACTATGCATAATTTTGTGCTAGAGAAACAAATTTCCCAACATTTACCGTCGCCATCCTGTGTTAAGTCTAGTAATATTTTCGATTTTCACGAATAATAAGTTTACTTACTCAGAGAGCTTTAAGATGAGCCCCCTCAAGTGGTTGACTAAAAGAGTATTGTAAAGGTTGGAGAGTCCGAATATTTGTCCCGTGGCGCTTTTTACCTTAATGTGAACATTTGTGGCACAGCAGACGGGGTACCCATATTTTTGTTGGTCTGACTTCGTGTGCATTATCAGCAGAGGGATAGCTTGTTTCCAAAGCTCTTTGATCTGAGATACGTACAAGCTGTCTTTGCTAATCGTAATTTCGTTGGTTCTGTTACATTAGTAGAAACACTGATGTCGGAACATGGAGTTTTAAACGAAAGACTGACACCTTTTAACCATCCACAAGACCAAACTATGTTAGTGTGCACTGAAATTCACACCTTTAATGCGACAGAAATTAAAGCAAAGACGAGTCAACATAATAGTGGACGAAAAAAAAATCGAATTTTATGAGAAATGACTGGCGAAGTATCAAGGAACTATCTCAGTATGGGTTTGTTGCAAAATTACAGTTGAGCTGTCGATTACTGTCACGTGACGACAAAAAAAGGCACGAAACTCTGTTTTCGAAATGGGTCTAGTGTGCAGAAACATGTATTTCGGTCGTTTCTTGCGTATACCAAACTGCCGCACATAATTGAAATATGTGTATCATATACCTACATTCACGTGCCTGTGTAAAGCTATGGAAGAAAGCGCCCTCAGATCCGTGCATTTTTTTTACGTATCACGCCCCGGCCCGGTGCCCAAATATGGGCAATCGCGTGCATTTCTGAACTATTTCGATTCTGGTTACTACGCGCGTTGCTATTCGCAAAGGTTCCAGCACGAGATTAGGAAAACGTCTGCTCGCTCAGATCGTAGTTGCGCGTGGCGACAGTGGAGCCGTGCAGGTGACATCGGCTTTTATTTCTAAATTCTAGTGAAATCCTGTGTATACTAAGTGCGTGCCTGTTCAGTATAAATTACCAGAAACTGACAACACGCTTTTGTCTTTCTAACACCTCGATTTCAGCCTTGATCTCTATTGGTCACGTACAATACGGCTGAATACGGATGTTGCTTTGCGCGTTCTAGAATTCTGCAGGTAAACAAATGATGTCATTATGTATGTCAATCCGCGACGGGAAGCGGTCATCGTATTTCTGAAAAACTGACACAATGGCGATGAATTTTTGATATCGCACGCATTTTTATCTCCCAAACAATGTTGAATATTATGTAAACTACATATTTACCATTTCATGAGGTATATGATAAAACCTTTACGGCCCTGATACGGCTTTTGCGGCCCTTGGTCGTACGGCGTACGGGCACTCGCACGCTCGGGCCCTTCCGCCGTACGACCTCGGGCAGCAAAAGCCGTATCAGGGCCGTAAATATGAGTAAATACTGAAATATCGTGAAAGTGTTGCATTCTTGCTTACCACGCCCGCAAGAATAATTGGTATGATGCATGAAAACATAGACAGTAGCTGTGATTATAGCTCTCACATATCGTGTCTCTATTGAAGCGGTTTTTGTAATTGGCTAAAATATGTACATATTGTTGGTTAACATGTGTGTTTAGAGGGTAAATGGAAGTTTAAAAACAGGAACTAACATTTCCTCATAGTATTACTCGCTCTTCTTTTCTTGTCTGACACTCAAGTGCAAAATAGTTTCACATGACACTTTTTTCCTTGACGATCCCTCACTGTCAATTACACATGTCAGTCATTATTCTCTTGAGTCTCATCAAACTTGTGGGTCTTTTTTTACAAAATTAACTCAATCATTTTCTCGTACTCGTCTTTTAAAAACAAACCGTTTTCAAGTTACATCAATGAAAGTAACCAAAACAATGTATTCACTGCTTTGAAAACAAAAATACCTGGCGCCAAATGATCCACCGTGGTAAACAATGCCAAATATGCGAGCGATGGAGTGCCTCTATTGATAAAAGCCCAGCTATCGTGGTCACCACTGTGAAATTGACATCATTACCACGAATTTGTGGTCAATTTCACCCCTGTGAGTTCCCCGTTGCGAAAGCGCGCTAACTAAGTCGCGCGAGACAACACTCGCTTGTCCACAGCCTTTATTTTCTGTCATCGAAACTTTGCTTGTTCTTTTTTCGTGAAAAAAATATCGCTACTGTTGACCGGAAAGCGAGGGTAATACTAGCTTACAAAAGAATCAAGCGAGTGGTTTAGTTGACAAAATACTCGTAAGTAATAAGCGGTGATAATATGACCCGCCTGTGTCAGTATCGGCGTACAAATTATTTAATTTCATCGGCGAAACGCGATGTAAGACATGGTATTGGGTGCTCATATACATGTAAATTGAAGTTGACAAGAAGTGCGTGTTTTCACAAGAACGCATTTTCCCATGCCGGCCGGCAATCCTAGACGGAGGTCGCACCGAGCAGGTGAGCCGGGTCGAGTTACGGAGGAGACCAATGGAGGAGACCCGTATGTACCGTTCGCGGTAAGGTTTAATACCTGGCCGGTGGCGCGCTATACCGTAGGACCTCGACTTGGGTCAGAGAAGCAGGAATTGCGGTAACCCAAGCCGCTTTGTAATTAATGCGAGTGGATGGGGAAGACAGGCGAACCATTTCACCCCTGTCCTGCCTACCTGTACAGCCCGATGTCCAGCCTATCATGGAGACAGCAAGACAGACAAATGTTTATATCTACGTTTGTTCAACTTCGACTGTTTATTTTTCTTCAATCTGATTATACAGTCATGCATCACCTATGTAAATGGTTGGCGACTTCTTCATCAATAATGGCTGCACATTGCCAACATGCTAAAATACAACACCTGTTAAAAATCTATACAAGAGCTGTAGGTTAATAGAGGTTCCCCGCGAGATTTGAGTTCGAAATATTCGACAGCTGTGAAAAAGAGAACATCCATGCATCTGTTTAAAGTGATGTCGATGAATTCCTCTTTTTTTCCCTGCTAAACGAAGTGAAAATTAATATTATAAATCTTGTTGCGGCTCCAGACCTGAACACGCGTTGCGCGTGATTTCACAACTGTTCGTGACGTCAGAGTCAGTGGAGTGTGTTTACATGTAAGCACATTCTGAAATACTTCCATTTGTTTCACCTTGATTGGTTTAATACCTGCCACTTCTCACCTTCTTGACTTCGCCAAGGAAATCAGTATTTAGTCCGTTACGTTGCCGTGCTGTGTACGATTGTCCTAATAGCTATATGATTCTGTCTGGGTCAAATTTATTATAAGAGCTTGCTTCTTACCATAAAAGTTCCTTGAAACTTATAAAAGTATCACAAAGTGTGCAATGATTAATCACGACACTCGAGAAAAGTCGAACAACTTCATTGGAATATGTTTATTGATTTTGGCACCGTAACGATATTTACACCACTGGAGGCAAGTTTTTGTTGCTAAGCAATATTCGTGATATTGACCGACAGCCCAAGAAAACCCTATATTGTAGTTGTACACACTGACATAAGCGTTCTCACTAGCACTTTAATAGTTACCCCCTGTCTCTTTAGAAGACTTTGTGTATATTTTACTGGAACGATCTTGATAGAATTTCACTAGTCAACTTCTCAAAATTCATCTTCGGATTATGCCTACAAAGGTCGTCTTCGAAAAGTCACATGTCATAATCTTAATTCTCTCTGCAGAAGAGAAAGAATCTTCGAATGAAAGAAATAAGATCAGTTATTTCAAATTACTCCGAAATCTACCCTCAATTTGAATATAAAGTTTCGAAATGCGAAAATATCAATGAAAATAAAACCGATCACACCTTTCATGGACTTCATATATGGGAATATTAAATAGCAATGGTTCAAACTATCAAACCCTTGGAAAGTATTGCTGAAAGTCGAAATCCTATTAATAACCTATATTACAAATTTCCCTATTCAGAAATTATATTACTTACATCACTTATATCGTTTAAAGTGAAAAAACGACTTTAGTTGCCTATACGTTTAACATTGCGTGCGAGTTTTTGTGATTTCAAAAATGAACAACACTGATTTGAAGTGATCTGAAATAACTACTATGTTGCGTCCGTGTGACTTTTTGTCGCGTCAATGTGCCAACTGGGTTTTTTTGGCGATGGTAGGACGTTAACGCGTTTTACAATCTTTTAGTATTTTACATTTCATCTGACGTAAGACGTCGATTCAAAGGGGTAACATGAAGCGGTCGACGACCTTGTAGACGAATCATCATATTTCATAATACACAAACTCCCAGGAACTTTAGTTCTAAAGTCTCTCCGTTGAGATTACGAGTCACAGCTTACTCAGAAATATTATTCTGACTATATTCCGAGACTCTACTCGACAACGACGGCGACAGCGTTTACGTTTCCAGTGAAAACAATTTCCCTGGAGAATGATTTTGAGGAGAGATGTCGAATTATCTACAAATGTCAACACATGTATGTGGGACACGAAGGTGTTGCTCTTGTATATTGGTTTTTGTTGTTTTATTTTGTTTTTTGTTTTTTTCAGACAAACGAGGGTCTTCATGTCATTGTTGGAAACCGTGGTACATACTGTGGTGACCACATCAAAATTATCGATGCATAGGGAGTTTGTGAATATTATTAACGCCAGTGTTCCTCTGCGATTAGACGCACTGTATACTCATTGAAGTTTCTGTGAGGGCGGATTTCAAACTGTTTACCGGACTCATCTAATCTAAGCCAGTGCAAGTATCAGTCCAAAGTGTCTAATTAAAGACTCTCTGTTCTCTAATTCGATATTACACCGCCAATGCACTTGCACACCGATTTTTAAATTCACTGTAGCGTTTTTGTTTGTTTGTTTTTTTCACCAGCAAGATTAGGCAAATGAGACTGCGCAATTTGGCACTTTGTATAATTCTGTGATGAACCTCGTGGATTTTTTTTTCAGAAATTTCCCATCTCCCACTTCCAAGTTAGCTTCAACCCCACAACGAGTCTTTTTAGTTCACCTACTGCTACTGGTACTGCAATCGTGTGTTCTGGTGGGAGTTGCGGTTTAGTGTAAAGCAGTTTCGGAAAATTTGAAAAAGAAGAAACCTGGAACTCTCCAAAAATAAAACTGCGGAATTGAAACCTAGTTGTCACGCTCCCTTCACAGCTGTTCAATTTGTAATCATTTCGTCTCTCCAGTTCATTGCCACGTAACCAGAGAGGCCTTTCAAAAGTCTAAAGTTTCATCCGATACAAATTTTGAAACATGTTGACAAAAAGGCTTCTTCCCACTTTATTGCTATTTTTTGCTAGATTTCTCAGGCACAATACCGGCCTTCTCTTTTAAAAGCATCGCCAGGTATATGTTTCTGTTAGGGTTGAGTTTAGCCATTGTCAGCTCGCCCGTGTGGCTTTCACACGACGCACGGATTGCAGATCCGTAGCTACATGTAACGTTGAAGTATGTACATTTCACTTTTGTTTATTGTGTTTGTGTTTCTCGGTGGTGGATCAGAAAGCTATCGCGTGTCGAGGATGAAACTTTAATTAAAGTTAATGTTACGCGATGCCGTTCGCCGCTATTTGTTTCTTCTTTATTTTCCACATTCAGTTCTGGCGTGCATGCACAGACACTGAGTAAGACCAAAAAATTGGCGATAGAAAGAAAAGTATGTACACAGTTCACCTTTGCTGGGAAGTATGGGAAAATAGGAAGTTTACATTGCCGTATATAACAAATTGATGGTCTTTGGAGACGACCAAGACTTGAATGAGTTTCACAGAAAACATGTCATGCGTGTTCTGACACTGACCCGGTGGAGGTGAAGTGACGCGCAAACATTGGTAGAGTGGGCGGAGGCAGTTGCCGAGGCGACGTCAACCTCACGTTAACTTCATCCTTGTCGACCATCGTCGCGCTCTTTCTTCTCTGTTGGCAAGTTCCCATAAATATTTCGTCGTTTCGCGCAGATTAATCCAATTTGGACTGTTTTGAGAGAGCCATTGAGGTAGGTTTACTGAACGAATTCCTGAAACGCAGAGCGTGCCGGCAACGAGTGATTGGCACGAGAAAGACAAACATGCGAGTCACCTCAGCGGGGAACCGGTCTTGGGAGAGGGGCTCCTCGTGTCCTGAAGCCGACAGGGGACAATCGCTATGGCTGAAAGCCGCCGAGCGTGGCTACTTAAACACGGCTGATGTACTCGAGAGAGGCGGAGAGATGGCCCGACTGCGGAAACTGGTGACCCCTCGCAAACCTCCGCATTTGCTCCGGTATTTAGCCAGTTGTTTACCTAGCGACGCACAACTAATGAGAAAATAGCTGCCGAATAACTGTCAAGTTTTCGCTCCGTGTGTGCGTACAGAATCGCTCGATACCAACGTTGCGGAACAGGGCAGCGGGCAGAAAAGGAATACTTGCGGAAACTCGATCGAGGGCTTTGTTCATTTGGGAGCCTTTTAGGCCAATATCTGATGCCAATCTACGGCTGATCACGGCTCGAGTTGCTTCCCCTGGGTGGCCCATGCTACCGTGCATTGTCCCCGCCAGTGTTAATTTTTTAATTGGGTCTGGCAACAAAAACTATCAATTTTGTTTTGCTTTTTTGTTGAGATCGGCCTACGGATCGGGTTTCATTTAAAACCGTTTAGGAAAAGCTGCCTCCCCTCCCCTTGCGTTGGTGATCAGGCTAAAGGAGTAATCGGGTTAAGTGGCTTTGAACTTCGCTTGCGCTGTCAGAGAAAAGTGCCAACTCACGATATCTCGCGTGACATGGCATTCTCCCTGTAATTTGAATAAAAGTGAAAAAACAAGCATCGATATTGTATTTTAGATATGGCTTGAATTTAACAAAAAAGAATTACAGAAAGTTTCAATTTATGAATACCTCAAATAAGTGTTCACGACTGATAAGTGAACAGGGTGCCCCCCACACATATTTAGCTGCATGGTGTAGACGCAAATAGACATGGTAGAGTGACAAGCTACCTGCTATACGTACACGGTATCATGTGCCCTAACTGAAACTGCCCCGCCAACCTGAATAGAAAGTACAGGTGTTCCTCGGGGAGCCCACAATTATAGTTAGTGTATCCTTTTGCCCCCTGAGGACTATTGGGAGAGTCGATACGCGGTAGTAGTGATGGATGGCGGGTAACCCATACATTACAAGGGCGTCACAAGCGATGCATACTAGGCTTAGCTGACTTGATTAAAAACTGAAAGTCAGCCCACCCTGGAATGTCAGTCCGGATAAATGCGGAATTAATGTCATTTAAGAAGAAGGGGGTGCTGTGCTGTGATACTGTCAAGCCCTGATTAATTACACCGCGCCTTTTCGACTTTACGTGTCACTTCTGTCAAAGGGGCTCATGTCAAAAGCTCTCTTGTCCGAGGGTCGTATTTGCATGTAGCTGGTACTGCCCGCCACCAACTACTACAAGTTGTACACACTTGTTGTTCGCCCAAATTGAATTAAGAGACGTACACCTAAATAGCGATCCCCCCGATGCCAGGGTGTGCAGATAGTGTTACGGAATGCCCGATAATTGGGAGAGTCTGAGAAGAACGCCTGAAAGACATTTTAAGCTGGTTCTTTCTGCGTTTCTGCTCGCCTCTTGTCCTTTGCAATGTTTGCGTACCACCTCTGGTACGTAAATGATGATTGCATCTTGGGACTTATCGTAGACAGGCTGAACGCCTCGGTTGGCCGCGGTCACGTGACTTCGGTATCCGCATTTCATTCACAGGCCACTTTGTGCTGGGACCATAATAAACCTTGGGCTCCCCGAAGATAGTAGGTGTAACGAACAGCATCGGAGATACATTTACCCCGACAAACCCAAGTGCCTCATCCGCGCTCCGGAACAGCCCGCCATGAACCCGGTGATTTTCTCGTCGTCCCCGTTTACGCCACACACCGCAACAGGTGCCATGGTCGGCAGCGATGCCGGCGCTGGCTACAGTACTCTGTCCCCCAGAGCGTCGTGCAGGACTCATCCCTTCGTAGCCATGGCGACCACCTCGGGATGTGCCACCGACTTCAACTACGCGAGTACCGGCATTCTGGCGGGGGCGTCCGCCCTGTACCCGGCGCCATCGAGCAACTTCTGCCCGTACCGGGGGATGCTGAACCCGAACTTCGTCCCGTCGGAACCTTGCCGTCAGGCGTTGCTGATGGCGTCCCAGGCAGCCGGCCTGACCGGCGCTACGGATTACTCAGGTGAGCGATTGTCACAGGCAGAAGTAAAAGAAAAGAAAAGGGTAGAAGGGGGAACTTTATTTACACACCGCTGATAATTAAATCAATTTCACGGGTGAACGCTTCGTTTTGTTGCTGGCAAATTAACGTCGCTTGACGGATTGAAAGTCGATGGGTGTATGTACTGGCCTAATCAACTGCACAGACCTCCTACGTGACTGGCCACTTTGAACAGAATAGAGACGTTCTCACGAAAGTGGGTTCTTTGGAAAGCAATGCTGATTTTATTCTTTAAACAAAATGATAATCCTATTTCCAACATTAGGCAGCATTGATACTTTTCTATCTGTTTCCTTAAAGACAAATAACTTTGAACTATGTTCAACCAAAAGTGCGAAGCTGTCGACTCTCGTTCATTCATTGTAGTATCGGTTTGCTCAGAGTAGTTCTTCAAACTCCATTATTCAGGAATTTTATCGAGGGTTTATCAATAATTGCAACAATTTACGTTCAAGGCGTAAACATGAGCGCCATGTCGGGCTCTGCTCGATGCTGAGTCGATGATTTCAATTGGATTTGGCATATTAGGTGACGTTATTGTATTGCTATTGCAGATAATCCCGATATGATCACTGCTTCTAATATGTCGATGCAGCCATAGAGCAAATTTTTGTCTTTCGTTTCTGTCCATCCCCTTAGAATTGCTTTGGGTATCTTTTTTCCTGGCATACCTCGACAAGACAAACCCTAGGTGAAGGGAAAACGCCGAAATATCAGTATCTGTTGATGATATTTTCATAGTTTTTGTACCATAATGAAAATTCCGTTCTTCTCCCTAAACTATGATGCAGGTATTAGCCTTGTTAACACACTGCGTTTCGTGTAATATGTAACGTTATTGTAACAAATGATGTCAAGTCAGTGAAATACCGTTTTTACCGACAACGGCAATTTAATAACAATATAGAGGTTATGTCGGCAAGTATAAAACTAAGTATTCCCAAATGATTTTGGGAGCAGAACAATTAGCTGTATTTTTAATAACGGAAAAAAAATGACGATCCATCAAGAGTGTCGGCTAATTAATCTTTTCAAGACATAATTATGGCATGAAGAAAAGTTCAACGTATACAATACATGGTTTACTATTAACGTTTTGCGTCGTACAAAAGTCGCTAATATACATTCACACACTCTTTCTTTTGTCTATCATGGCCTTCATGGTTTGGAATATGTTAAGATATCTTTATTTCGTGTAACATTTTTTTTTGTCAGGGACAGTCAAGAAAGTGTAACTAAGTCATTGCGTCGAAAAATCGTTCAGTTTCTGACTGAACAAAAACCTTCTGTGAATTCTAGATCGGAATATTTCGGGAATTGAGGAGGTCGATGCCAATGCCGGGCAGAGCCGAGCCTTGAACACGGACCATGCATGCATCAACGCATGATGACAAATGTCTTTCGAAATCTTCGATACACGTGGACTGTTTAAAAAAAGTTGTCGAAGCGCTATACCTGCGATAATGTGCTTTCGTAAAGCTTACCCGAAGCTTGTGCAGTCTCCCATAGGCTTCGATCGTAACCTGACGAGTCTCCGGTGCCCAGGGGAGGGGTTATATGCTATTTCAAAACTGCAAAGTGGGGTCATGCTTTCTTCAAATAGCACAGGAGAGAGAATCTCTTAATTTAAAACAAAAATGCAAACATTGTCATGAAGGTGGTTTTTCACATGTTCTCTGAAGTCCGTACACAATGGTCTGAATGCGATTACATCACTTGAGAGACATCATCAACTCCGAGTCGACGAGGAGGAAGAGAAGGCTGAAATCAAGGAAGAAGATTTACCACAAAAGACGTTAATCGCGTTCGACTGATACAGACGAATCAACTCCTTTTATCATTCAGCAAAATGAAATGAACAGTGCGTTTTACTTGACTTGGTAAACTGACATTGAATTTTTTGCAAATTTGGAGTCTGAGCTCAACCACAGTCACTCCATAAAAGTGACCTTAGCTCAACGTAATGAAAAATACTTTATTTTAAATAAATGCAATGGACAATACATAAAGTCCAAGGGATTATACAGCAAATATAATTTCTGCTCAAATTGAAGAAAGTATATTCTCGGCGTACATTTTACATTGATTCCGATGTATGGCAGGGGGTGTATTATTCTTTCAAGGGGGGATGCAAGGAAGACAGATATGACGATTGTCAAAAACACGATCACGGAGGGAATTATTGTAAATTGATGAATATTCATATTGATTCTTGAACATAAAGGGTCACTCTCATTTGAGTAAAGACCAAGTAGCTGATAGCTGTGACTGTTTCTAAGATGTACATTTAATCTGTGTACCATCTTCCGTCCTTTGGAAGAAATGAATCCGATTTAAATGTATGGTTTCACTTAAAGTTTTGAAATGTATTGATAGACACGTTAAATAATACAAGCATATACACATACATACATACATACATACATACATACATACATACATACATACATACATACATACATACATACATACATACATACATACGTTATATTTGTATACTTGTGTAGGTATGTGTGTAGTGCATTGGAAATATATTTGAAGTCCGACCATACATTTATATTTCTGACATCGTGCTTACACACTTGGCAATACATTTTGCCAAATGTGATGGTAATTAATGATTGTAAGTCTGTGTTTTGAGCAAGCTTTTCTGAGACGTTCGACAAATCAGGATACCAAAGCCAGCCAGAGAACAACAGTTTTAACACATTCGCATATCTGTTTAAGTCATAGTGTTTCTATAGTCCAGTTCCCTAAACATCAAAGTACTGTGTTGTTCCCTTCATGTTGAATGTACTCATGGGAGACCCTTTGTCAATTCCGTCAATACTCCCCACATACTGGAGGTCGATTGTCCTGCAGTTACCAAATTAAGTTTATTGTTTCATCTACAAAGCGCTTTCGGATATTCTGGATGCTTACCATATGGTTCATAAAATACAAGTGCCCCTCCGTAGACAGATAAAAATGGAAAAGGAATCAGGCGAGTGTGAAAAGAATCCCTCCCTGTTGATGCTTGTCGCTGCACAGACACTCTGGGAGGGGCAGTGCGTTGGACGAAGAAATTAGCGAAAACAAACCGTGTTGATAGCGTAAACGCCAGCTAGTTTGTTTCAATTAACCCGATACGGTTGATGATTTGGCAGTAAATTAGATCGCTGGGGTAAACCAAATTCCACGAGGTCTCAGAGAATGGGCCGCAGATGATTTTTCAGATTGGCCAATTGTTTTTACTAGGCTCCACTCAATGAGAGGGATGAAAGACAGTTGACATGCAACTTTCTGGAGTTTCGAATTCTACAAGGCAGGGCAGTGTTTTAGTTTTGTGATATGGCGACTCCCTTAAGCGCGTCCGATGACAAGTTAAGGCAATGGACCCATTTTTTTCTTTCGCTGGAAAGCACAACTGCTTTATTGTGTTATATTGTTTCTGTGTCCCGGTCTATGTATGTATGTATGTATGTATGTATGTATGTATGTATGTATGTATGTATGTATGTATGTGTGTGTGTGTTTGTGTATGTATGTATGTATGTATGTATGTATGTATGTATGTATGTATGTATGTATGTATGTATGTATCCCCATGTCTGTCTTCATACAGGACAGAGTAATATCATGAGTATCGGCCATGGATTTGGCAGATAGTGGCCATTTCTTATAACCATTTTCACCGACTGTCAACAATTGCAGTTTATCGAAGGATACGTTGATCTGTCTTCGCCCCTGGAAACAGCGTTTTCATATCATTTTCACTGTTTTTCAATTTACGCTGTCTGGTTTGTGCAAACACGTCAGCCGTCGCCCCATCGCCAGTAGCGTGAGTGGGCTGGAAGGCTCCTCAACACCAACAAACATCGGCCAATGTCTGAGCGGTCAGACAGACGGACACTTCTCTCCCTCGTTTAGAGTAAATAAACTGCCCCCGTCCTTTAGACGCTCTTAAAAGAAAACCCAAAGTGCTTCTCATTCGAAAGCCACGGACCTGTTTGTTATTTTGTTTTTGTATCATGGCCCTCCGCTGTTGTGTACCACCTTTGTCACAGGCCCACCATCGCAGAACGCCGAAGGGTTGGTCGGCCCTTTTCGTCCACTTTCTGTTGCCCCTTCTTAGCTTCAGCTTCACTCGTCTTCGACATCGTCATTCCTCACTGACATGTATCACGCCTGTTAACGACGATGGGGAAGGCAGAGGTAAATATCGCGATGCAATTTGGCATCCAGTTGCAGACAAAGTAGATTCTCTGTACATATGTTCCTAAATTATAATTTGGAGGAAACACCAACGACAACAAAAAATAAAAATAAAAAAACAAAACAATGTCACTCATCACCGCAGATCTATAAGTCTCGTTATTTTTTGAAGTACTTAGTCAAAACTTAATGTTGGTCAGGCTGTGATCGAAACTACAAGCTGAGCCTCTCAGCTTTTGAGTCTTGTTGTTGTTATGTAAGCTTAGTATTGGTGCCTTAAGGTATAGTATGCGCCTCGAAAATGAAAGACAAACTTTTGCTCAAACTTTAATAAAGAAATCTTTCAGTCACTCCCTTTCAAAACCACAATCGGGGTTCACAGTGCAAATTTTGATACTAGAGAAACAAATTACCCACGGTTTATCGATATTTAAAATTCAAAATGGCCACCATCCCTGTGTTAACTCTATGTTGAAAAATACAATTTTCGATTCTCGAAAAACTAAGATGGTGAAAATTTTTCTCGCATCAAGAGCTTCAAAACGAGCCCCCACAAGTGGTAGATCAGAAAAAGAATTGTGAAAGTTTGAGAGTCCGAATATCTGTCCCCGAGGCGCATTCTACCTTAACAATGATTTCAAGAAAATATTTACTCAGTAAAATCGACAATTTACAAGTAAACACCACTTGACTAGATTTGTATAGATACACATATTTTTTTAAAAGGTTGAATGCCATCGCGACCCACAGATATGCCTTCCAAGTGGGTGGGATTGCGACGGCATTGCTAATATGGAAAAAAAATACGGTATTAGAGATATCTGTTGAATAACAAAGTAACATTAACTGCTTAAAGAGAGCCATCGAAGACGGCGGTATCCTTGGGATGTGTGTTGATTATCGGCAGATCACAAACGTATTTGATAGTCCCTTATCGGCCGTGTTTGCTCTCTGCGAGGATTTCTTCGGACGAGCGTGTCCTGTCTGTGCTCGTTTGTGTTTACACTTGTATTAGGACCGTCGCAACATCGCTTCGGAGTGCAAATCCCCAGTGTTTCTCCGGTAAACAAGCCGAAAAATTTTAATCGAAAAGTGAGGAGTATATACGGGTTTACTGACTGGGTGTCCGCGTCAAGTGTCATCGAGAAAACCACACAATGACGTGTCGTGTATCCACAGTCCCATACCTCTTCCTGTTTACCACTGCACTGCGGTGTAATGAGAGCGCTTTATTTGGAAATGTTAGAACAGTATATGCGGACATTTCTATAGGCTTATTGTCTATAATATTTCTTAATCTTGTGTTTTCTACAAAAATAATGTTGTCTCTCTCTCTCTCTCTCTCTCTCTCTCTCTCTCTCTCTCTCTCTCTCTCTCTCTCTCTCTCTCTCTCTCTCTCCTTATCCGGTTTTACATTAAGCTTATGTTGTACGTATAACTATGACAAACAATGCTTCGATGGATACGTCCTGCCAAAAGAAAACCACTAACGCAACTAATTAGTAAACTAATTAGTAGAAAAATAAACTCAAATTAGAAACAGCTAAGTAGAAAAATAAAGTCTAATTAACAAGAAGTGACGGGTTTCCTTTCAAAACAGGAGTTCAATTAACCACCTCCGAACATTTGCAAAACGATAGTCGATTGCGTGCTGATCAGTTTAATAGACATTGTCACGGTCCGTCCAGGATGCGTTGAAATGTACATATAAAGAGTGCTACAGTTTAGGAACGGAGCTTGTTTCTTAACGGCCGTGGGTAGTGCAGTGCAGTTCATCCTTGCCTGGTCTACAGCTCAGAGCAGAGCCGTTGCTGATGTTGACTTAATAACGGAGTGATTGATGGGATTCCTGAGTGATGGAAATTCGAACAGAAAATAACTTCACATAGAATATCAATTTTCTCACGGTTTACTGTGTTGTGTTTGCTTGAGGGGGTGAAAACAACGCATGCGTTGATTTTTTGAGTCCTGCCATATGGGACTATTTCAAACGCTGTATCGCGAGCTGCAGTCAAACTCTAATACTGGGTCACCGTTCGCGCGCTGCGGGCTCTTCCCGCGCCTAAATGACCTTGCAAGCACGATTTAGATTCTACAGAATACATGTAACGTCAAAGTATATTTTATGATTGAGAAAAAGTTTTTTCTATTCGATTCCAAGGCCGACTTAAGTATTTTTCCCAAGCTTGACTTTATGCATGCTTGATGGCCAAAGTTTTAAGCTTTTTCAAATGTATTGTAGGTGGATTCTTAATAGTAGAAATGCACTGTCCCTACTCCCCGTCCGAAGGGTCTCTCCAGCACTGGTTTCACGTGCTCAGCAATCGTTGGTACCCCGGGATAATTGCCAAGCAAAGATCTCGAACTGAAAATATGTAGATGAGCAATTTCTTGATGTCACATTTCGGACTGTTCATATAATGATATAGAAAACGTGAAGAGACAAAATGAAACCCTGTAATGGTCCGGCGGTGGCAGTCTCTGGATGGGTGGGTACCCACGCTCGTTAGCAGAGTTTGAAATGTACCCCTTTTCCCAGAATTTTTCTCTGAAAAACACCCCCTTTTTTGGGAAAATCTGGGAGAAAATCACTGTGAAAAACACCCCCTTTTTTCCGATATCTGGGAGATTTTACCTAAATGTTTGCAAAGACATTTGAATACCACAATTTACCAATTTCAAAACAAGTGTGCTGACTCTTGGTGAAGAAGGAACACATAATACACTAGCTTGGCATGGGTTGACTTTGTTTGATGTGCACAGTAACAGACTGCCTTGTTCAATGTATGCTTAGTAACATGATGAAAACTTGAAATACAGTGATCGTTCAATGTTTTGTCTTCACCATATGTTCATCAGTCACACTCATATACAATAACTTTTCTGATCCGTTTGATCTTGTATTAGTTGATGGCTCCGTCATCTGTAGCTCTGCAAAAAAAAAAAAAAAAATCCTTTGTAGAGAATCACTTGTAGCTAAGGGAAATTTGCACCAGCAACAACCATTTTTTTCACAGAATTTCAGCAAAGATAAATAGTACTCTCCTGCTTTCAGGTAACTATCTATCTACTACAATCTCAATAGTTAATACAACTACATGTAGTACAAAACACTACATGTAAATGTCAGTACAATAAACCGGGGTACAATCTACTGAATGACAGTTAATTCTACTAGAAATACTTCTTAGTACAAAACACGACATGCAACTTTTATTACAATAACCTGAACAGATAATCTACCAAATAAATGACAACCAACCCAACGAGAAATACTACAACTATATAACACCTCATGCAAGTGTTAGTACAATCTATAAAATGACAACTGATTCAACTAGAAATAACAGTAGGCATTATCATGTTGATTCGCTGACTTGAGTTGACCAGCGATGCCTTACAACTTGCAAGCTAGTAGCTATGGACCAAGCTGTGATATCGCAGTGGTGTTGTGGCGTCTATCGAACGCGCTCGGGTCAAGGGTCATCACCACAGACCTTGACCCGAGCGCATTCGATAGACGCCACAGCACCGCTGCGATATCACAGCCACTATGGACCAAACAGCACAGCTAGCTACATTTTTGCTGCGGATCCGTAGCCCTACCACTCCCTTTGCTGGTTGTGTTTGGGGAGTCCCCAACACAACCAGCAAAGAGAGTGGAAGGGCTACGGATCCGCAGCAAGCTACATTTATAAATTTATCATATTTATGAGTTTCGCTAAGTTTTTGAAAAGACTTACTTGACTCGGAGAACTCACTTTCCAACATTTGAATCACTTCTGGAATCACTGTGTGTACTCAAGGTACACATCCACAATAACCGCATCTCAAACTGTCATTTTCACTGACAAATTCCATGCATTCTGCACAGGTTTTGCATCTCCCGCGAAGAACACCTCTACCATCGACCGCCATATTGCTAGTCATACAGGAAGTTGTTGTTGGATGTTGAATTAGCTATCTCTCCCCCCCCCCCCCCCCCCCCCGTAATACAGCGTATCAATTCATAAAACACAAGAACAAAGTTTACCATCACAGGGACGGTCACTGGATTTCTAAACAGCCAGAACATACTAAATTTTAATCGAACTGATATGAGGGGTGGGCACGTAGCTACAATCACCTTCACAATGTGATGTACGGTTCTCCCGGGACGGTTCTGGATCATGGCTTAGGGGGACCGCTGCTGGGTTTTACTCTCTCAAGTGAGAAGCGTCTTAGGAGAAGAACCAGACCTATTCTCGGAGGGTGATCTGAAAAAGTACCCCTTTTTCTCGATTTCACGGACCTAGATGTCTCCGTGATGTCCGACTAAAATCGACCCCTTTCCGCGAAATTTCTAACAAGCGTGCGTACCCGGCTGCTCCGAGACTGCCACCACCGGGTGTAATGGTTAGTCAAGAGAAAAATGAAATATCTTACAAAAATCTCAAACTTAATGATATCACGAGGCCTCATATGAGTTAACTATTTCACACTGAAGTTCGCAATTTTAGCAATAAGTATATTAGCGTATGTTTGTAGCTCCATCGCTTGTTACTGCCTTTTTCAATATGTAAACGCAGCCCTCATCAGGTAGATGTTAATGAGGGGAGAGTGTTTATTTTACCAAAAGGTGTTTCAGTATGTTTCAAGTTATATAACCTGCCGTTCTTGGAAGATAGAAACTTCCAAAAGAGGGCTAATGTGTTCCTTTGAAAAATACAGAACGGGGAAAGTTTTAAAAAACGAATAAACTTCAAACGGTACTCCTATTACACATTCCGCTATACATAATATATTCCAAATGTAAATCAGAACAACGTAATGTCATCATGTTGCGAGTGAAACTTCATGCTACTAAGCCTAAAATGTATGTTTTCAATAGTTATTTACGTCGTAATATGACGTGGTATGATGAAACAGAACACAGTTAACAGGTGACAGAGCACAACGCAACATTAATTACTCGCAAATCATCATGGCCGAATAGAGTGGCGCACCTGAGAACACACAACGTGGCATGGACTCTTTTTTGCCCAGAGTGACATTACACGGTGTACAGGTGGCAACATACATGTATGTCAGTTTCTAAAATTACACGGCGGCGTACAGGTGACTTGAAACGTATATACGTGTGTTACTTTCAATAACAGAATATCGGTTTTTTTTCTTACAGCGGAGGAAAATAAACCAATGAAACAGCGTAGAAATCGTGCCAATTACAGCACCTGGCAACTGGAGGAACTGGAGAAGGCGTTCCAAACGACGCATTATCCAGATATTTTCATGAGGGAGGCGCTGGCATTAAAACTCGATCTGATTGAAGCACGTGTTCAAGTAAGTGTCGTCCTGATTTTTTCAGGCATGTCCAGCGTGGTTAGATCGGTTATTATTTTCCATGACGCTCAGTTGGCATATCACTGATATCGTGAATTGATGATCTTTAAATGCTATGGTCCTTTGTCGGCAAATTTGACAGTCAGTGAAGTTACACGTTTTTAGCCGCCGTCAAACCACAGCTTATTCAGAGTAAGGAGCCAGAAACACGGCGTCAACCCACCAGTTTTCAAACCGAGGCTTTCTGTCACAGATTAGCTACGAGCTATTATCCCTCCACCGCTCATGGAGTCTGCACTGACCCTCACGACCGATTGCCTTTTTTTCTGCCGGTATTGAGGGCCAAGTTTGCCTATCCGCTGCTCAAGGAGAGGGTCCCATTGATGCCAGGCATTAGTTTGGGAATCGCATCCAACAAGCCATGAAAGGTACATATCACGGGCAATGCCCAGAATCAGTGGTACTGCTTTATTGCCGTGTTTGCTCGCAGTACTTTCCCGTGAAGAATCTCAGATAAACTTCGCGGAAATATTTCTCCCTGTGTACTGTTCTCAGAGTTGACGTCGAGGGGGTATTATAGCTAAACTTTGCTTTGTCAACCAGATGCTGGTATAAAGTTACATTTTGAGCCACTAATCTCTTGATTAAAGAAAGCTTTAGTAGCTTTTCTCCAGTGATCTTTACTGGCCGTAAAATATACTTTCTTGTTCCACTGTCCAATGCCTGACGAATTTCCTACCAGGAGTACAACCTGTAAACAGCCTGTATCATGGTGTGAAATGTACAAAACCATCGTGGTTTTTTGTATATGATTTTTTATTTCTTCGCGATTATCCTATTTTTTCTTTCGCAAACTTTATTTCTCAGAAAGGTATACTTATCTAATAGTTACAACAAACCGATTAAAAAATATCACACGACTTTTTGCAAAAGATCAAATTTCCGAGTTTAAGTTCTTCGATACAACTCGTTTCTCATAACAATGACACGGGGAAATATCTGTTCAAGATTACAAACATGGTAAAACACGATTGGAACTAATTTGGGATAATTGGATCTTCATATTTTTCAAATTTCTCAAAAATGTTAGGTGCCCTATAGCCGAATGTTGCAATATTACAAATTACTCATAAAAACAAGTGTGTAACTTCAAAAGAAAAGCAGATGAGCTTACATTTCCATATTAAATCGACATTACTTCACCATCCAAATTAGTTCCAATCGTGTTGTATTTATGTACATGTATATACCATTTCGCTATGATAATAACAAGATTTACAACTTCCTTGATTTGAACTAATATCCTCTGATCACTTGTGCAAAATTTAACTGAACTGACATTTGTAACATGTTACTTATTACTTTATCCGTGAAACTCCATGTATTTTTTGTTTTGGCGATAATTAATACATTCCCGAAATCTGTACGGTGCTTGTAAACGTCATGGACTTGGCAACGTTTACACACAAGGGAGAATCAGTTTTCTTCCAGCGAAAAAGCTTTACACAATTTTGCAATCTACAAATGGTAGATTCCTAGCGGCAACTGTGTTGCTTTAGTTTCTTGTATAACCACAGTCATCTATGTTCTATTCCGCTCTGCGTCTATGTGCCCTATAGCTGTGTGTACATATGCCTGGTTCTTCTCGGGCATATGTACACACATCTATCATGTCTATGGGGCGCATAGGCGCAGAGCGGAATAGAACACACGTGACTGTGGTGTAACCCTTTTTGCTAGTGACCATACCCTGCTTTTGCTGTCTTTGCAATTAGAAGTTACAGGCTCTGCTCCAAATTTCAACCGCATTTGGTTTTATCACAAAAACTTAACTGATATTCAGCAAATCGGTTTAGTTGAAAGTTTTGAAATGTCGATGGCGTCCCTGACATAGTCAAAAGCCAAGATTTATAAATCACTCAGTGTCATGATTGTTAATAATTGAATGTTTGTATGGGCTGGAATTCGTTCGTCAAAAATGACACAGCATGTATACGATGCAGTGAGTTGTACGGAATAATACTTTGCATTTTAACATACTTTAGACGGACACAAAAATATTTGTTTTATATAAAACACCGATTGAAATTTCAAAAAAGTAAAGCCATTGTTTGTTCAGATATTGATAATTTGCTCTTCAGGATATGTGACAATTCTTCACTAAGAAATTCTTGACTTCCACATATTCTGTGTATAAAACCATTTGTTATAAAGTGTGGGTATGATAAAAACGACAGCACAGTATATACTGTACAAATTTCTACTCGGTTTATAGGTGATAAAACTTATGTTACAGGTACGTTTAAATGTCTTTCAATATTTTCATACTTTGAGCTTTGGGCAAGTCGAGCGAAATTTCCGGGTTTTTCGCTGTCCTGTTCGGCAAATACAGAATTACTAAGAACGTAATATCACGGACGACTCGGGGGACCGTGTAAAAAATTGGGTGTACAAAGGGGTACTAATGGTCGCGTTGACAACTTGAAGAACGGCGTCAAATGAGGATACAGACGCGCACTTGTTGGTAATTGAACAGGAGTAAAGAAATCGAGACGTCCCGGCAAACAAATACAAGCCTCTCTGTTCAGGGGAATGGGGTTTGATTAAAAACTCAAACACGCCTGACCCCCCACATAATAGAACTGTACACATCGGTTTTCATCGATTCTCAAGATTAAGGTTTTTTGACCTGAGCAGTGCGACAGATACCATCCTCACAGTGCCATTTACAACCGCCACTCCCTGCTTGCAGCCTGTTTACCTTGTCGTTCACCTGTCGGTCACAAATATTTGCTTCACCCGCGACCGGAAAAGTATACAAAAACACTTTCGCCGTTTCTTTTTATTTTTTTCGAGCATTGATCAAACGATACAATGACCGGGAAAGCGTTGATGCTCTGATGTCGGATTTCCAAACAGCGGGGAAGGTCGATGGCCGCTGTTCGCAGTGTCAGTGATAACGAGGGTGTAATTGAATTAGTAACCGCTTCAAGGAAACAGTAATGTTGTTTGCTTTCATTTGTTTTTCTGTGTCACTTCCGTCTGAAGTCATACTGAGCTGTTTTTGTTCGGCTGTTGAAGTGGAAGGAAAAGTGCCTTGTCTCTTTTTGAAGTTTTATATCAAAGTTTTTGCAATGCTTTTTACTCACTCACTCACTCTTTCTTGTCTCTTTTCCTCTCGCCACTCTAAGGATTTTATGTCTGTCAGTATCTGTCCATATGTCTGTCTGTCTCTGTCTTTCTCTTCTTCTCTGTCTGTCTGTCTATCTATATCTCTGTCTGTCTAGATTTTTGTCTCTTCTATCTCTCTGTCTGTCTGTCTGTCTTTGTCTGTCTGTCTGTCTCTCTGTCTGTCTCTCTCTCTCTCTCTCTCCTACCCTCCGATTTACACTGCCTCCGACAAGCCTCAAATCTCATGGTGTCGACGCGAGTCATGGAAGTCGAAGATTACATTAAAGTTTGTCTCGTTGTGTCGTTGTATGCCTAATTTGGAGTATTTTAAGTGTCCGTCCGTCTCTCTGTTGCTTCGTTAATGATTTAAAATCATGCTTTATATCTTGAAGTGGCCGTTGTAATCGTCGTCTGTTTATCACCACCACCATCACCACCACCACCACCACCACCACCACCATCATCATCATCATCATCACTGTCACTGTAAAACATCTGCACGACCATATTTAAGTTTTGTAACAATTTGATATTGCCCTTTTCTTCACACTTCAGGTCTGGTTTCAAAACCGACGGGCGAAGGAGAGGCGACAAATGAAAGTGCAGGGAAAAGAAGTAAAAACGAAGACCGGCCAGACGAAACCCGTACGGCCTCTCAAAGAAGACGCCGAAAACGCTGAAAAGGATTATCCCTGGCCGGGCACCCAAACCGACGGCGAAAAACTGCAACTAGCGCCCCCATTCGTCGAAATTCTGAACGGGGCGGAGAAGAGCAAGCTGCCACTTGACGAGAAGGCGACCGTGCCCTCGCCGACAAAGTTGGACGCCGCGGACAGGCGGAACTGCAGCATCGCTGCGCTCAGGCAGAAAGCCAAGCAATACATGTGTGACCTTGAAGCTCAGAGCAAAATCAAACAGGCGCTCGGCGTTCACGACTTGAGGACAGAGGTGACAATTGTCCGTGGTGACGGCAAGCACGACCTCGCGGTCACTGGCAGGACTTCACCTAAAATTGTGTGTTGTTGAAAGAAAAAAGCTTCACCATAGTCACAACAATGCCAAGGACGAGGGGTTTAGACAGGAACATTTCATAAAAGGATTGATGAAAAGTCGATAATGTTATTAGTGCTTGCACAATACAGCACTGAGCTAAACATGCTGAAAATGCAGTATCCATTCGAAGCCATCATAAAAGGTACCAGGTCCCCACTTTTCAATTTTAAGGTAAAGTTTTCTCAAGGAGTCACAATCTATAGTACTTGATCCTTTGAACTTCAAATTTTATATAAAAATATATATTCTTGACCGTTGCGATGAATTATAAAGTTTTTTGATAAACAAATGGTCTCATGTATCAATCAAAAGAGTTCAACGTCATGCCTTATCACGTGGATGTTGGTATAATCAGACTGTCTACATGTGTAAATGTAAAATTATGTTTATTAGTTCATTAAACGTGATACTGATGTTAATACAATGTTACCCAGTTTTGTCTGAGTGCCGGTCAAAGCATCGTTTATTCCAGCGCTAGCTGAAGAATTTTGCTTTTTTTCCCCTCGAGAACTTGTTTTATTGTTCAACCCAAGCCTAAAACTGGATGGCCGTCATCGCCACCATAATACTTTACATTCACGTCAATCATGGAGGTAACTACTTCCATGTTATGATTGGGCAGAAATCTATATTGATATGAGAAAAAGGCCAATGAAATCTGCTATTGACAGTCACATGACTTTAATGAGTAACAGTGCTCCTCCAATGGCTTGAAATAATGCGGCACCCTCACGTTATGTGAATGGTTTGGTGGGGAGGTGGACCTCTTGCACAAATTACCCCTGTGGAAAACAAATGAAAATAGAGTGAGAAAGGATAATGACTTCGAAACTTTCAATCTTGACTTTGATATGCTCAGGGGAGAAGACTGTACAACAGAGAGATGCACACAGAGAGATACACAATACTCATACAAACAAACAAATGGCACGGAGAGAGAGAGAGAGAGAGAGAGAGAGAGAGAGAAGAGAGAGACTCAGAGAGACAGAGAGAGAGAGAGAGAGAGAGAGAGAGAGAGAGAGAGACTCAGAGAGACACAGAGAGGGGCAGATACACTCAAACAAGCACAGTCAGACACGCAGTGCATAGACGCTCTGAGACGAGCACAATACTGGCCTTAATATTGGCATACAGGATCACACATGGTCGCACAGCGAGACGCAAAGATGATGACAGACAAAGGGGACGTATAGATTGGCTGATAGCAAACAACGAACATCCGGGCATCTTATACGACGTGCTGAAATACTTATGCCAGCGTATAGGAAATAACACCGCTTGAAAATCTCCGCGAGCAAATTAATTTTTCATAACGCCAAGTCCATCGTCATTGTAAATGACACTAGGGATGACACTGCGCGCAGATGTGGCGAGGAATTTCGCCACCTCGTTAGGGCTTAACACAAAGACAGCCTGCTTACTCATTCATGAAATCGGAAAATGCCCATATCTGATTTTAATATACCGTTAAATTAAGTCACTCTGCATATTAGTCCACTGGCTTTTCGATCAGGCCTTGGGAGCGAAAATTCGTTAAAATAATTATTGTTTTTTAATTGATATTGGCTAATAAATACACAGTAACGTCGATTTTGATTGCTTTTTTAATACAGGTTAATATTTGGAAGGGATCACTGATCGGTTTTAAATAATTCATGGCGATTATCGGATTAAGGAGACTGTAGTATCATTACTTTTTGTCCGTTTGCAAGCTCAGTGAGTACCTCCCTTGTTGTTGTTGGGTTCAAATGGTCAAAGGTTTACAAATAATTCAGCATGTCAAAATTCCCAAAGGACAAGTTGTTGACTACAGACATTTTCCATTGTGTAATTATTTAACAGGCTAAAGCAAAGAAAACGTATGATTATATGCGAGAAGAGGCATTGGTTTTTAAATTCATCTAGATATTTCAGAACATCTCGCTCAAAAGTCAAGTTTTAATTATCTTTAGACTTAGTCAGGTTGTACAAACTATATATCTGCTATCCAGAAAAGAGTTTAAACTATAAAAATGGTAGATATTAAGTTTAACATAAACTTTTCCAAGCTTTCGTGATGAACCCGATGGCACGTCACAAATATACAAGGTCAATGACTGTTCGTTCCTCAATCAATGCGATTATAAGTTTTGTCGTTTACTGGTGCTCCGTCATGGAGAAATTACAATTTTCTCTTCCATGACGCGAAGCGGGGAGGGGCTCTTTTTTTCAAAGTCACTGAGCTTCTACAAAGATCTAGTGACCCTGTCTTTTACAAGTCGCAGTTTAACAGTCTGATTTTCTGGAATTGTACACACCACAATATATTATATATATTATGAAGGCATGTATGCGTATTTGTTAGAATAAAAAAGTACATAGTATATTTTTACTTATTCAATGAACTCTCTACCTTACTTTACAGATATTTGTTGTAAACCTGGACACAATTTATGGCGTGGTTATCATCTGTGTGACAGAGCGTGTCCTCTTGTTTGACGAAAACTTCGAGAGGAAAACTTCGAGAACTTGGCAAAATTGTGTCCGAAACAATTTCATTTATGTAGTTGGTATTGATAGTTTAGCGCCAAGTTTTCTGTGAAAGTCAGACTGTCATTGTATCGAAGTCTTCTACTACCGACATGCAAGGAAAGTGTGAACGTGTAGCGTCGTGCTTAGTTAAACGAGACCGCTTTGGTTTCAACATCCCGAACTTTTATACCGTCAAGGTGGATTTAGTCTCTTCATTGGTTTAATATGAAAACCTTTGATGGCATATCAAAATTAAGGGGCTGACCAATAAGAGCAATTGCTTTGCTTCCATCAGGAAGAAACACCCTTCAAACACATCGATTAATTCTGCCCGATTGAGGGTCCTTTCCGTGACAATGCGCAGATGTGCGGAGGAGACACAAAAAACGCTAAGTGATAATTGACAAAGCATTACGATCCCATGGTGACGAAAACGCAGATCATTCTTTATGGGAGCCATTGTATAGGGTCGACTTCAATGCCGTGGTGCGAACACGAGTGTTTGAAAAGGTTCATTAAATCTTAATATCACGACAGCGAACAGAATGACTTATATTAAATACAACGACAGGTTACTGTGTTAATCACGCGTCTTTAATAGATATAATGTTAATGTCTTTTTGTTTTCTGGTCATGAATCCTTCAACTTTTTTCCGTAATAAACTTTACCTATTTGACTTCTTAGACTCCTTTTACTGTAACTTTTTATGTATTTTTATGTATTTTTTGCTTTTTTTTTGGTTGAACAAATTCTTGTTCTAATCCTAAAGTCCCATTGAGACGGTTTCTTTTCAAATTTTCGGTACGTGTGCAATGTTCCATGTTTCTGTTGATGGTTGAATTTCAGTCCGGACTTGAATTCATTTGTCAAGTCAACAATACCATTGCCCATTGTCATGATTGTACACAAAGCATTGTGCCTGCAAGGCTAACTATTAGTTTTTCAACAAACTTTAGTGAGCAGACGACAATGACTTGCAATCGTCCCCTAGGACAAAACTAATGATATTTCTTTGAATGTTGGGGCTATTGTATATTTCTTTCGAAATTCGTTCCTGTGTCTTCCCCTCATTAATGGTGAACATCCTCGCCACGTCACCTACAGAATTGCTAGAAGACCGCTAACGTTGTTTTCCGAGATGCCTTAATTACCGGGGCACTGTAAAATTAAAACTACATTCACATTCAACCTTGTTGTTCGTAGAATATTTAAAGAATACAGCTCCTTTCTCGAGTGCATTTCAAACGCCATCAGCTTCGCGGAAGCCAATTTTTTTTTTTTTTGGTCATAGTTGCGTTGGTTTATCTGATGCGTTGTATCGATCGACTGTAGATGTAATTTATCGGTTCCGGCGTCCACAGGCAGGGTTAGGGACACTTAACGACTCGCTAGCTTAACGAAGTTGGTTTTTCCTTTAATTACTTTTTGACTCTTCACGGGCACATTTACCAGTATCTGCAAAACTGTCCTTGTCGTCTGCTTCGACTCGAACGGTTTCGGGGAAAAAAACATCAGTCGACAAACTCAGTGAATGAAATACCCCTCCCCTCTCTCTCCCACAGTGCACCGCTTCCACGCTACCCATGTACCGCTGTCTATCACATCTAAGTAAACGTATGTTTATACACTTAAAACGAGTTGGACATACATCAAAGTGCCATCGACCGGTTAAAGATTTTTATCTTCACCATCTAAAATGCGGGAGAGACATGATATCATTATAGTTTATGAATTTGAACAGCAATAAATGTAATACTAGCTTATTAATTCACCACTCTGTATGTACATGAAAAAGTTGGATGTTGACTACTGTTTAAAATGACCCATCTCACACCACCGATTCTGATCTTACATGACATTCCCTGGCCATTAAAGTTTTACACGATTCTAGCAACAAAATCCGATGGAAAACTAACAACATCTTTTCACGTCGGCCGCCTCCTACTGATTGCGGACGTGACTTCGGCACCCCAAGCCACACTTATCGTTGTTTGCAGTAACCTCTCGCGGCATGATTTTCCAAATCTCGTGAGAACGGCAGCTGTGCCCCCAAAAGCGCCTCCGGTTACCGCTGCCTCGCGGGAGTGTACAAAGAGTCTTCAAATACTCACTGCATTAAACTCATTGTGGAAAAAAACACGACCATCTTCTCAGGCGAACGCTAACAATAGCTATCACTCTCTTTGAATTTGACACTGTCAATTATTCTACAGGATAAATTACCAAAACACCCGCCGGCTCGGGGTCAGAGGTCACAGCGAAATCGGATGAACTTAACTGTCAACTGTTTTCATTCAATAGAGATTTTGGTTGAGTGTGTCTAGCGTTATTATCTGATTAGGGCATTCGATTGTCATGACGCCCACTCCTTCTTTCCATTTACCGTTAACGAGTGACGACTTTTATCCATCAGAGTTTTAATATCAGCATAGAATTAATTTTATCAAGTCACTTCTGCGGTTTATTTCGATTTTATGCCTTGATAATTCATCTTCCACTGTAATAAGATTCTCCCGCCCTGCCTGGCTGTGTGCAAAGTGAGCCCGCCTGTCTCGCGTCCTCTGCATACCCCATCACTCAGTCTCTCGGTATCCGCCTACCTGTCTGTTCCCCAGTCTCTCAATATATCTCTGTTTGTCTCTATCTCACAGTTTCTCTATCTTTCTCACAAAACGTAAAGTGATCATTTCCCTAAAACGATTATCAGTTTATTTTATTTTTATTTTATTAAGATCAAATTCGGAATAACATTGTGTATGAGGCAAATATTACGCGGGGATTTGAGCCAGCAGATGTATAATAAATGCGTTCATTTTAATCAGGGCATTCACTCTTACTTGTAAATATTATAGTGCGAGTGTGGCCACCACAAACACCAATGTCAATTTACATTTTTGGGGCGAAAAATAAAACAACATTATCCAGGCTACCCTGGGCACCTGCCTGGTACTCGGACCGACTAGCGCCCTCTAACAATTTTTAGTCCACACAATATGGCACTTGTCATACGAAATGCTCGCCCTTTTGTCTCACAGTCAGATGCATTCCAGCGAGATTGCTGTAACGTATCTTGTCAGGGATTTTGTGATTCGCGATCGCTAATTTGGAAACCTAGCAAAGGTGAAGTTAGGGGAAACCCGGTCGATATGGTTGAGAGGGAGGCTCCGATGACATCACAAATACGGTCACGTTCACTGTCACTGACACAATATATATGAACACTTGAGAGGGAGCCATTTTACAGGTCATCACGGGCATTTCCTCAAACCATGTATTTCAACTTCGCTCAGTCGAGATAAAAGGGTGGTCAACAGTGCCTATATATCGCTCAAGAAATTTCAGGGACGGTGCGTGCCCTTGACTTTAAAAACGGGACAAAAGCGAAGTGATTTTCGAAATCGTCTACCGTTACAGATTTCAACTCTGCATGAAACAAGTATTTCCGGGAAGGCGAGATAGTCTTAATCGGAAAGTCGGCATCAGAGAACGATGGGAAGGTGTCCCTCTGTTCGTCACCCCAATGTAACGATCAACAGAGACAAATTACCGTTTTAGATATATTCCTTTTCGCTTCACCAGATCAGATTAATAAATTACAAATATCTATCTTGGAAGTATAATTGCCTCGGGGATGATAGGCTCTTAGGAAAAAGTTATGGGAGAATGCCCAGTTGAAGAAAATATATGCCAAACGCGTTCGCGCTCTGTCACGCATAACTTTCTGTCAACAATCTTTGGAGGTATTGTGACGAGGGGCGTTCCCGCGCTTTATGTGCAGACGACAGCTTCGATCGAGTTTAGAGGAATTTGTTGTATCGTAGAATCGTCTTCTTTTTTAAAAGCAGCATTTACACAGGCAAGCAAGGAATTTCTTCAATCAATTAGAGGGAAGATATTATTGATTCAACCGCCACTCTGTGGGGAAAGTACATCGTTACGAGCTCTCGAAGAGAATGTCGTGATTTTTATTTGAAAAGTGCCATGTCAAAACGAACGGTAGCCCCCGCGCAGCAGATGAGCATGCGCACCTCCAAATCACCGCGAGGCGGTGGAGATCGGCGTGTCCTCCGCGAGAAGTCGCCCGGGGACTTCTCGCTCGGAAATCCATTTCGCATGCATTATTGACAAATTAATTCGGCCGGTATTAGGTGATGTACTGGCGCATATTAATGACTAGTTATGGTCTTGCCAGGTTATCAGACGCTTCCGTTTCCAAGGCAACCAAGAAATGTGGTTGCCCTTCATTGAATAACCAGCGGTGTCGGATTTCTTATTTATTTCTTTTTCATTAATTGTCGCGAATTTGATTCTGTTTGACCGCCGTTTGGCAAATCTATAGTTAACCGAATCATTCCAGAGATGGGCCTATAACATCTGATATTCACAGACGATCATTCGCGAGCGTTTTAAATTTTACAAATGGAAATGGAAATCCTGGAATATAAATTGAAAAGGTATAATTTTACATCTTGTATTAAAAGCCAAGTCTGTCATGGTGTCGTTATATTCGAAGTGAGCGCATACAATATTCCAGTGGAGTCCTGTAGGCTATAAAACAGATAACGCGACAGAGGGTTACGCAAACAGTGGCAGATTTAATAAATTTTCATGAGAAAGCGCGGAATATTTCTCAATTTGTTTGTTATTTTCTATTATTATTTAAGTTGGACGCCGGCGCGATGGGAGTCACGAGAGAGTTGTCAGTCGAGCTGAAATATTGGGAAAGTGCACTTGTATCATTGTTTTGCAAATTAATCCACTTGCCAAATCATCCATCAAAAATTGCCGATTTTATATCGTTTTCAGTCATTTATGCAGAATGACAGTTTAAAAAAATAACAATGGCATAATCAAACCCGCGCAAAATGTGAGGTTCATGTCGCAGAAATTTTAGAGGCGGGCAAAATGGCAAGTTGAATAAAAAGTGAAAAAAAAATACTCAGATCAGAAAATGTATGACAAACGATAAAAGAACACAAGCTCCTATCTGATTAAAGGTTAACGCGTTCGGCCGCCATGTTTTCAATTGTCATTAACCTGTCGCGCTGCTCTCAATTCTCAGCCGATAAAATTATCTCGGTTTCTTCAATTTTCGAGGTTGTGGCAAGAAAATTTCCTCTGAGGATGATGCTGGCTTTATTGCCCCCTTACAAGATAACTATCAATTAACACCCGGGTCCTCAAATGCAATTTACTTGAGCCGGGGAGAGAAAGCGCGCAAATCTCGGGGACGCTGTGATTTTGGAAAAAAATCTATCAGCGCGGAGCTCTTCCCTGCTCGTTACACAGATTCTCATTAAATTTGATGCGCACATATCGGACAGTCATTTCGACGTAGCCTATTACGCTGGCGAGTTGCGTTCGGTTCCCCGGGGACCTCGGTGTGTAGTTGGTCAACTCATGCAACAAACATGAAGGCGGGAAAAGACAACGAGCCTGGCACTGGGGAAATTACAAAATGCATGGAAAGAAAAACACTGAGAGACAAAAGCTAGGGGGCTGACTCCGAGCTGAAGTGAAAAAAGAGAGAGAAATGAAAATGAAAACCCGAGGATGGCATTTTTGTAGTGAAAAGTTAAAAACTCACCACTGACTCACTCACTATAGGAAAGAATTTGAACGCACAGGTATAAAGTCTCTCGGGTTCAGAAAACTACTGCCCCGCGTAGGTTTTAAACCTTTGCATCGAATGTATATTCGGACCAAGGGTAAAAGTGCTGAGAACAGCATCGCTAGCTTTAAGTCATTCCGTTTTTCTCCTCGTTTGGTTAAAATATACCGTAACAACGGTAGGGTCTACTTACACCTGCACACGTGGTCTTTAGGCATTTTGTTTAATTTGAATCACGTAGATTCACGTTTATTTAAAAATAACCTAATTTTTTTGTCAATATGTGTTGTTTCTAAAAAGGACATAAAAGCATAATGGTATAGCGGTACGATGATAGGGACACAGCTGTGATTTTGTTTCTGATGTAGTCACCTTTGACTACAGTGGTGTTCCAGCGCAGGGACAATAAGAAATTTTTCAATCATTTTTAATCACCATAGGCCTATTTCCATTAATAAAGAATAAAAAGCGCAAACAAAACTGTTTCCATAGGGTATTGCGACCACGTTTGTAAAATTGATTGTCGAGGAATTACACCGGCAGCCAGGACCTTCGATATTGTACTCGAAATTTGCATATCATATGTTCTTGCTCAACCGTTTCTTCTCTTTTTTGCCGTTGAAACGAAGTAGATCTCCTAAAAGTCAAATACAGTTTTACGAATCGACAACCCGCAACGCATACAGCATCTTCATTGGTCGAAGATAAATTTGCGTCCGGACGCACAGCAATATAAAAGCTGCCTGACATACCTCGAGATTGCAGCAATACAAACCATGGAGTATGCAAAAATGCTATTCTTTGTGTCGTCCACAACTGACCCGCTGTCCTCTGTGAACTTGATGTCACAACAATTTAGTACTCGACCTGTCGCTGTTTTGGCAACACTTTGTGAAAATACATAATTTTGCGACTTTCCAAAATATTGAATTCAGCCAGGAGTAAAAACAAACTTTTTTAGGGACTGTACTTATGTGACATATTAAGTGGGAGGGAAATTAAAGAATCAAAAGTTTTTAATTGTCCGTACAGTGTTTCGCGCGTCTTTTTTTCTGAAGTGATGGGACGGCGAATTAAGAGTGTGCTCAAGTTTCACCGTGGCTGAAATATGATGCGGTTTTTAATCGACTTCAGCTCGTCCCTGAATAAATTTGCATTTTGTCAAGAACGCTAAGTAGGGGGAAATTATTTTGCAGGTTTTGGGCTAATTAAAATCCGTCAAGTTCTGTGGTTGAGGTAAAAAAAAAGTTAATTGAAGATTGATATTGTGAAATTTCCTCGTTTGGAGAAAAGAAAATATCTTGTTTGTTGAGCGCGCTTTGAATGCGCCTAATACCAACAACTTATAATTATGCGTACAATACTGTTTTTATAAACTTCTTGAGGACTTGAGTATCAATTTGATCTCGCGGCGATGAATAAATACTGCACTATTTTTTTTTTCTGGACATGTCTGTTTGTCGCCTGGCGGGAAAAGGGAGTATGGTTTTATCCGTGGAGGAGCGCGTCATGGCTTCCACCAAGTTGAAAGAGACGCGACTGTGCGTACGCGTTGAAGCGTCAGAACAGAACGGAAAGGCTGAGATGTAATGAAAAGCGGCAATAAACTCCGAGCGCGGCACTACTTTCCTCTAACGGATATAAAACCAGGGGAACATAAAGTCACGTAAAAATATAAACCCTCACTCAAATGATGTGTCTTAAGAGGAGAAGTGATCGCGATCGTAAATAGCGAGAAAGGAAAGGGGGAAAACGCTAAAAGGGTGGCCATTAAAAAACCTTGACAGAAGGGAGATATGCAAATTAGGTGTGCTATGCTAACGATTTACAACACGAGGAGTAATCCAGATAGCTGAACGGAATGCGAGGGGGATTTATCTGAAAAGGCAGAGATGAATTAACAAAAAATAAAACAGAAAAAATGGACATATAGCTTTAACTTGATTTACTCACGGCGAATTGGAAAAGGCCTATCAGTGAGCACAATCAAACCCTGTGAAGATTACGCGGCGGATAACTTGGCCCAGTAGGCATGCGCAGATTGAAGATACCTGCTCTTTAAGGGAGTTAAAAGAATCAGTGTCTGTGCCGCCGGTTTCCCCAGTTGTTTTATTTGTCATTTTAAGTATCAAATTGCACCAGCAAAGTTATGATTTATGGCCTGCATTAGTTCACCCCGATAGAATTGAATTAAATTTTCAATCTTTTTCATCGGAGCTACTGGGAGCCATATATCTACAAACAACATGCTCGAGGTTTTAATCCTCGATTCATGCAATTGCCTGTTTATGGATAAATTATGACGTTGTTCGCTGCGAGAAGTAGTCATTTAATCAACAAAAGCTTACGGGCACGTGCCGTGTTTGCCTAACGATGCGATAATGAGACAGGGTAGATGGGTAGCGTTCCGAACGCACGGACCGGGCCCATCTATCAAACTTCGCCTCTGCAACGCCAGCTTTCCTGGCTAACTAACCGATCTGAAATTATTCTTTTCTCATGCTAATTGCGCGCGGGAATCGACTGATGACAAGTTAAGTCGTAATCAGAAATTTTGGCAGGTTTTTCGCGCGCTGGCACTGAGCCGACATCGAGTCACCATTGCTTTCATTATTACCTCATGAGGAGCAAGTTTACGGTTACGAATATTCGTCCAATGTCGAGCTGTTACCGCCGTCGCCGCTATTAAATTAGCGAATATGGTCGTCAGAGCTTACAGTAATGGCGACGGCAATTTCAAAAGTGGCGGGAAAAAGTTCGATACTATGTTGTATATATTTATGTATGTATATATAAATTGTAAATAAGGAATATGAAAATATACGTTGACCATACTGTCGCCTTTTTAGGTACTAAATTCAAGTCGTGTGTGAAGACATAACTCGTCTTGCACTCAAAAAGGATATATTAGTTTGAAATGACTGACAAAGAGCGTGACAAGAAAATTTGGCGGAAAATTGTCTAACAATATTCACTTCTTCCGGCCGGTAAGTGTTGTGAAAGTTTAGCCTCAAATAGAGACATCATTTGACGTCATGCTTTCTAGCCACAAGTCGATGTGCGATTTTATTCGGCATTAAATTTTCAAGTGCTCTTTGATCGAAGCGTTTAAAGCAAACTTAACGTATGCCATTATGGTTGGAACTCGGGTAAAATTGCATAAAAACGCATTTAGAATACTCTTGTTTGGTTAGTATACATAGCCTTTTGTTGGAAAAAAAGCCTTTCTCATTGTGAGTTGCTGCAGATATTACGCTTGTTTTTAAACACACGATCACAAAAAAAGTTTCGTTTAAGGCGCGTTGAATAGTGAATATATATACCCGTTTCTTTTCATCTCGTTCAAATAGCCGCATTCCCCGACACAGTCTCGCTTCAGAAATGTTTCATCTCGTGTTCTCGTCTCTGTCGATAAACCCCCTAGGGCTTGACCAGCAGTCTAATTCACTTTTTTTCTCTGCGAAAGAGGTGAACGGTAAAAAATATTGATCTTGCTCCACCACCCAAAACGACGGAGTGTATGAAACGCGGGCCGAGACGCGGTGTGCGCGCGTTTACTTTTTTTGTCAGGCACAAGACACAATTGGAATTTGAATTAATAGCGAATCGGACATGTTTGCTTTATTGATCGCTTTCTATTAGTGCGAATTGTTGCTATATAATACTGAAAAGAAACAAATTAATAGGGCACAATGAATGTTATCAAATTATAGCTCCCCAATAAGCTGGCCACCTTTACATCGTGTGTGTCCATTGAATTAAGACAACCATCGCCTTAGCGGTTTGCTTAATGATGGATAATCAACAGAAATTTTTCTGGAGTCTAGGTCTAATTGATATAAATTAAATTCTACTTTCTCCAGAGCTGGTTGTCTCGATCAAATCAAACCAGCAACGATGATTTAATTTTGCTACAATTAGGAAATTACTAAGCAAATTTAATTTACTGGACAAAGGGTGAACTTACATTTTTTTTTCAAATGGATTTGTTTGATTAAATAAGGTATTGTTAGGCGCCCCGTGTAGTGTGCTTTCTTCAAATATCAATTTTGTAGTCTTGTTTACCAGAGTTATTCGTTACTCACAGCAATTTCGTCGAAAGTAAGGCTTTTTGTTTGCCGACTTTCGACGCTCCATCAATAATCACACCCTTGCCGGCTGATTTTTCTTCTCTATTCAGGAAAAGGCGGATCAAATAACGCGTCCGAGTTTAAAATAGCGAGCTCCAATTTTTCCACTTTGTTTATATTATTTATCGACCCGTTTACCTGTTTCTGGTAAGAAATGTGTTCAATTTCAATCACGGCCGTGTCAGTTTCATTGCTATCGCGTCCATGAGTCAATCCGATTTTTCTCCTTATGGTTCAAACGAGCGTTTTTTTCCCGCCAAAATTGGAACTTTTAGGCGCTCAATTTTCTCGCTGCACAGTGCAAAATGTGAATCGCAGCCAGATGTTGAAGGGATGGTGATTTTAATATATTATTGAGAATTAACAGTTCAGAGAGCGAATTAAACTTGAAGCAACGTCAATGCTGCGATGGAGTTGAGTCAACTTCAACAGAAATTGGATTAAAAAGAGGACTTGTTCGAGTGTGGCGGGAAATAAACGTACCGACCCGTGCTATAAACAAGAACTATCCAATATCGATCAGCCAGAGTAACGGAAGTTGACTGGGCGTGGAGGTGATGACGACACACTTTCACTTAAATCACATTAAAATAATGATTAAGAAACCGTGATTTGAAAAAAAAAATGTTTGTGTTAATGACACGAGAATGATTTTACGAACGATAAATTGAAGCGAGACATTTTCAGAGCTTTGCTTGTCCGTGTGTGCGATTCTATAATTCCATTCTGATTGTATGTGTATGATTTCTTAATAAGTATTTTTCAACTATGGCTGCGGCTTCTGTCGGATCTGTTCGGCAAGTCTCATGTATTTGATATGGTTGCACGCAGAACTCCATACACACAAGTAAAAGCACATTTATTAGCACACTGACTTACGGCGATGCATAACATTGGAGAACCATTTTCACTCCCTTTTTTCCATCGCCGTGTGTGGGTGAAACGTGCCAAATCACCAGCCCTGTGCACTGCAGTCGCCCGGGGGTTATGCAAATGCGTAGCGGAGAAGCGAGGGGTATAAAGTTCGATTACGAATCTTTATCGCCAACATCGCTACCCAGTTTATTTTTTCTCTAACATTTGGTGACCCTGTTGGCGGTCACCTGGGACCCAGCCGGGCTCGTAACTTGTCGACGATAAAGTTCTGCCGTTTGGGTTTTTTTACGATGATCGCACGCCGCTAATTGTGTATTTGTTTAAAAGATGGTCATCACCCTGATGGGCAAAACGTCTAAGATAAAGACGCTCCTCAAGAGGGACCCTGATGTTGTTCATCACCCGGGAACAAATTTTGATTTGCGGCTCTTGGGGATTCGGCAGCCTATAATCAGTATCAGAAATGAATTTACTTGTCTATAATTAAAGATTTCCATCGCAGATTGCGACTGCGTAATTAACGTTCCCCGTCAGAGTGCGGTTTCATCTTCTGTCCCCGTGTCTCTCTTTTTCCAACCTTCTTCTCTTCTCTCCCGGCAAGCATTGCGAAATTTTGATGCAGAGGGAAAAAGCCTCCGGACGTATAACAAATGCTATTCAATTTCTGTTAAAGTTAACGTGGAAAAAGCGGCCATGAAAGAGTAATTACATCGGGGGTATAGGGAGCAATTGATTGAGAAATTAAAGCGCAAAAACAAATCTCTCGCTGCCTGTAGGCGGTTTTCCTTACTCACTCCCTACGCTAAGTCTACGCCATCCGGACTCAGACACCTGACTGCGTCGTTTATTTTTAAGTAGAGCCGGTCGGGCCACACTCACTTGCGTCAGCTATCTACCTGGTGAGTCGAAACGAACGGCTGTTAAAACGACACAAACTTGGCGCCAAATCTAATTTGAGTAAATATCACCCGTGATTTGAGAAATATGCAAAATTTCATTCGGTGCCGAGAGGTTAGATCATCAACAACTGGTCTGTATATAGGCGAGTTTTGTAATTGAATTACAGTGCGCCGGCAGGTTTGAATGGCCCCCGAGCATAAGCGCTTGTGTAATACCAAAGCTACTTCGAATATGGAAGGTAAATTACGTTTGTCAAAATTTCAAAATCTCATTAAGTCCTTGTAAATTTAAAGCGCCGGTCATTCCTCAGAGGAAAGAGGTCAGTCTAGATCGTTTTTGTTTCTAGGCCTGCATAAAACGCCGTTGAATGTTCAAAACGGACACATTAATAATCTTCACTACGGATTGTCGTTACCGAAGAGGTCGGGCTTAATGCGAGTGATTTTTTTTCAAGCACGTCGGTTCGTCAGTCGACGTTTGCAAATTGAGGTTCAACACGTTTCATCATCACCTGGCTACGCGTCGCGTTGCTGAACGAGAACTCGCGATGAAATGTGCTCGGCAGCCTGCGCGCGCAGCCACTTGCTTTTTGGAGCGGCGTGATGAGCAAGTTGCACTTAAAAGAGAGGAATTGTCTAGCGTTCTCGTCGGGATGTTTTATCTAAATTAAACAGATGTTCGCCAAAATATTGCATATATTGGAAATGCTTCCATTTTTTGCCACCATTTCAAACCTAAAAGAAGTTACTGTCACAGACGAGAGGGAAATTCACCAAGACAATGCATAACGACTTTTCATAAAGTCTATAAGATCGCCCTGGTGTGACACCCCCTGTTGGAAACAATTTAACGTTGGCTTGGCGGTGTATGTTCGGTGGGCTCCCTTCACTGAAACAGGCAGCAATGACTTCAATTTGTCGTCACATGACGTCAAATTGTGAATATGAGAGAGAGAGAGAGAGAGAGAGAGAGAGAGAGAGAGAGAGAGAGAGAGAGAGAGAGAGAGAGAGAGAGAGAGAGAGAGAGAGAGAGAGGCGGGGAGGGATTGAAAGATGCAAACGATGTGCACGCAAGAACAGACGGCAAAACTTGGTTGAGTGGTTCGACGTGTCGCTTTTAAGGCAAAACCAGCTCGGAAATTTAATAAACTGTGCAAAGACAGTTTTTGAGCCATGACTTTTTAACTGTTTTAACACAGGCGTCAAATTGTATACCTCTATGCTAACAAAGCCGGCACACATGATACCCAATAAAGCGGCGAAATGTAATTGAAAAGGAGAAAGTTTGTCTCGCTGGACAAACAGATCCGTTCGATCCGTCCCTGGTGCGAAGATGGTAAATCGGTAACACTACGCCGATTTCCATCACTTTGACAGCCTATACCGTGTCACGTATTGCGTCTATTTGTCCAAGAAATGGCGTGAAAATATTGAGTTTTGGTCATGTATCCCGTTGAATTCGTCACACCGACGCTATTCCGTGAGCGTCTGGCGTTGTTACATTTGAACTGGAAATCGATGGTGTCACGTCAAATTCATAACGGGTCGCGCGCACACAATCGATGGAGGTAGGACTTTCGCAAACGAACGCTATCAAGTGCTCTGGGCGTTCTTCCCGCCATTCTTTACAGTACAGTTGCAAAGTAAACGTTTTAACAGGTCGCAATCCATGAAGTTTCTTGCCTTCCGGTTTTTGTGCAGCGGAAATCCCAAGCACGAACTTAAGATAACACGGTTTAAGAGTGTTTAGAAATGCTAGGGCTTGTAGCCTTACGTCGGTAGAAATCCTCTTGACTATGATGGAAGGGTATGTTGCATCACGGGATACGTTTCTACAGGACGAAAGATACCTCGATTGCTATTTTCACATCTTTTTAGAGACCTTTCAAACTAAAAAATAAACAAACAACAACAAATAAAACCACAACAAAGCTCCAGTATAACACTCCTCTGAGCTTGCTCAGATTGTTCTCAAAGAATTTCCGAGATCGTTGGCGGCCATTTTGAGTTCCGGATCGATGAAATTTACAGAAACATTACGAACATTTATGACTACCGGAAAGATTCTAATCAGTATATACAGGGAACGGACTTTGCGATTTTTTCGATCGCTTATTTCTCAAAACAAAAAGTGTTAAAATACACGCTGCTTATTATAAAGGAAGCAGATTGCAAGGTTTCGCTATTTGAGCAAGATCTGAAGAATACTTGACCCGCGCTTGGCTCTGATGTAATTAAACATTATCTTAGGGGGTATGCTTGTATTTACTTACCTTTGAGAACACCTTTAGACAAGCATAGACAGGAAGCTAGACTAGGTAGGTATTAGATGCTAGGTGGCATCATTGCATGTCAAGCACGGCAAGTAGATTTTGTCCGCCCAGAGGCTCAGTGCCAGGAGAAAGGTTTATTGATATGCAATTATGCAAATATTATACAATTATGCAAATATTTCACAACTATCAAACCAATGACCTTGCCCCTCGTAAAAAATCTCACAACATATATCTGGTATTGTGATGTTCTTTTAAAAAAACTTACCTCCAGCCCAGACCGGATAGAATTTACCGGCAGCCTCATATTTATGTAACAGTTGTAGGTAAACCAAAATGTAGTGCACACAATGGTAAGATATCTGGAATTTAGTGGCGTTAAGCAGTCATACGATATAAGTGTGTAGCATTTTTACGAAATTACTGAAAAATATGAATTTTCGTTAATCTGTCACCATTTCTCCTATAATATAGGACGAAAATAAAGGTTTTCTACAAAACTGGGGCTAAGCAGTTCCAATTGAAGTTCATCAGATGGAAACATGTGAACAAAATATATGTGGAGGACAAAGTGTTTTGAAATGACGTGTTGCAACTCCGTAAAGCCAGAACTCCGAACACTGAAGAGAAGATCGACACAGCTGTTTCATAGAGACTTTATCCTGATCTTTCCATGCATACCTACACCATACACACTAGATTATTATGATTAATCGTGTCTGTTTCCCCGATTTTTGTATTGGCTTACAGTTTCCAGTAGTACGCTTGAAAACGACTGACAAAACCTAACTTCCGCTTGCGCGGCTAAATCTAGCTAAGTTCATTTTTGTCTGGTCATTTCGAAGCAGACTGAGATCTGTACATTTTATCACTCTCGTTATATGTAGCTGAAGACCCCCATACGACTATCGAGCGAAAAGCCGTACGGGAGAAATCAATCATAGTTCAGACGAAATAACTAGACGGAGTGAAAGCCTCTTTCTTTTCAACGTCACGGTTATATATATACATACATACATATATATATATATATATATATATATATATATATATATATATATATATATATATATATATATATATATATATATGATTCTATACAAGGTGGTCAGATCACGTACAGGTACCCTTGCTGTATTGCTCTGCTCCATGACCTTAACCCTTTGACCCATGTCGCTTGGGAGGGAAGGGGTAAAAGAGGTTAAAGGGTATTATGCCGTGGAGCAAATGTAGCGCAACATTAATCGATTGTTTTCCTGGAGTTCACTGCATGGATCCGATGACAGAAGCGTCTGGGCAATCGCCAGCAAACCAGAAGAGGTCACCGAGGTGAAATGAAGGCCTTGACGTCAGGGAAATGGAATAATTGGGTAAAATAGTCCAACCTGCCATACTCAAGTGCCCGTTGTCTTAACAATGAAATATTGGGGCAGGTTATATACCTAAACCAAATCTATTACCGCAAATACCGCGACGAGGGCGTTGACGGCGAGAGGCGAAGCGTTTCGAAGAGGAGAGTTAATTTGACAGCGTCTGACGACAGTCGTTTCCCGCGCACTCCTGTCTCCATGTCTCGTAAGTGACGTGCTTTCTCTTCGGGAGTAAAGCGATAATTATGATAAGAGGGCGATAATTATGGTTATTTGCCACTTAAAACCAGGTCTTTGCCAGCTTTTTACGTCGCTTTTCCGGTTATTTATCAAGTATTCAGGTATCTTTGAACCTCGTTTAAGCTAGATTTAGCCTTTCGTCATACGGGGGAAATCAGCCGATCTCAAATCTCGTTGTCATTTTTTTTCGCGCCAAAATAATTCATGAAATGCTTGCCATCGTATAACGTCATTATAAGCAATCTCGTCTGCTGCTTTGGGATCACAGTTCATTTTCAGAACAGATTTACCGAAAACAGATTCTAGAAGAAGCATAAACCTCGAATCAACGAGAAACTAATATATGTAGGAAATACATCGTCGCTTTGCGCTTTTGTTTTATTTCAAGACCCAGCGATGACTGACGTGCGACATAAATTACAGTACGGATAGCTTCCGTCTTGGCTAAACAGATAATTCTGTTAAATTTGCCAATTATAGGGATAATAGGCGCCCGGTGCACCTTTCAATGAATATGAGTAATTAACCCTTAAAAGAGAAGTTATTTATTCGGTGATTTATTAGTTTTACCCTTGTTTTTCCTTTACGCTATCCATCATGATGTGACCTTGTGACCCTGGCATCCGGGACAGAGTCGGAAGTCTGTCACCGTATCTGACGGGAGGAACCCTTCGGGTGACATACAATCGTGCTACCAATTTCCGCACCGGCGTATCGGTTGATCACGGAGCGTTTATATTTTGATGGAGGCCAATTAGCAAAGTCAACTGTCCCGCTGTGGTGTCGTGTCCCTTCCGATGGTCCCTGGGATGTGAGCGTAGCTTTTCGTGCATTGGACGCGATATTGGTATAAATATTCAATGTTATGTTGAACGCTCGAAAGTCTGTCATTGCATCGGCTTCTGCAGCCTCAAAGCTCTGTTAGTCGTAACTCTAGACCCGTTTTCCATCGTTTCTGTTCGAAGTGCGAAAGATGTTTTCTCGCTCTAGTCACAAAATAATGTTGACATCTTAGGTGTTCAAATTGTTGAATGTATGTACGTAATTTCCAATGTTACTACTGTTGACGACAGAATTCTATTCTTGACTAGCATTCATTTGAACAAAATAACACTGAGTTATTGTACATGGTGCGTGTTGTCGGGAGGGTCAAACTCTGCATTTTCACGTACTTTGGGAGAAGAGAACAAAGTTGACTAGTTTTCTAGAAGAAAAATGATGAAAAATCATCAAGAGTTACAGAATAGCTATTTTAAATTTCCTTCTAAATTATGATTTCTGTTTTTCGTGGCAAGGTATTGGTTGGTGAAAACGAAAGTGTGAGTCACATTTCGTCTACGTAAGACAGTTTCGAAGTTGTCATTTGTCCACTGTGTCATTCTTTTGTAGGAAAGAAAATATTACTAAGTTGTGTACGGCTAGAACTGTTTTGGCGCGCAAAGTATGTACTGTCGTCTCATCCTAACTAGAAGTTGTCAAAAGGTGGCTGCCGAGATGTTGAACATGACCGCTCACATGCGTACAACTATAACATCAGTGCCTCTGTGTCGAGGGAACGAGATGATCCGGCTATCGCCTTTCTTCCAAGCTTTCCTCTCTTGCCTCTCTGAAAAAATATTCCTCGGTACTCTAAAAAGTGTCACTTTTCATAATGTCGTCTGCAGCACAATATGCATGTTTAGCAGCATCTATGGGTAATTGGTGCTTTCTGTCAAAACACACTTTGAATTCCACGACTCCCTTCTTATTGCACCTTTCAAAACTATTTGTTTAGACCCTGAACACAAGGCCTTCCACCTTTTATACAAAATATCAACTAATCCGTGCAAATATGACATTAAATACGAATCTTTTCGTGCGATTAAAAGTAAATCTCTATTGGACGAGAAAATCAATTTGTTTCTGCTGGGCATGTTATCGGGTAATCTGACGACTAAATAATAACCGTGGTCGATTCTGATTGGCCGATTCTGATTGTTTGAAGACGCCATATTAGAAAGCATAAAACCTGGGATTTCCTGGAAGGATAAAGGAGGGACGGGGTTAACCCTGTGTTACAATAGACTTCAAAAATAACGACGGTTGGTGTAATTGTAGACTTTTGTCCAGCAGATTACCCGGTCATTTTCGGAGTTCAATTCTTCAGGTCTTCCTTACAATGAATGCGTAGAGTATGCAAAAGACTTGGGGGTGGTACACTGAAATGTTTGGAGTTATATCATGGCTCGGTCCGCCCTTGACTTCGATCGGACAAAACGCGCCATTACATTATATTTCTACCCTACCATGCAATCAAGTGGCCAATGATTCTTGTTATGTAGCAATTTCATGAACTGAAAGACATTAGAGATTTTAAGTTACTGACAACAACAACCGGACGATTGAAATCTGATGACAGAAGCCTCCCCCCCCCCACCCCGCAAGAAATCTTGCAACTCAGCCGTATAAGTCCCACCTCTTCTTTCCGAGCTTAATTCTCCCATGTATAAGTGCACCACTATTTAGAACGTTCCTATAAGCAAGACTTCTTTGTCATATTCAAGTTTTCGGTCAAGTTTATGATAGTGATCTATTAGTCAGGCTTATCGGAATGAGTTTAATTTTACTTGTCTATTTTCCCACGATTGTTTTCTCTGATATGTATGTATGTATGTATGTATGTATGTATGTATGTATGTATGTATGTATGTATGTATGTATAATTCGTCTACCTGTCGTTAAGCAAGTGATAAAAAACAGAAAAGTGGTTTTTAAACAACTGCATTCTTAAGTTTGTTGTAGCCTTGGAAGTAACACACACAACTTATAGTCATGATGTGGTTCCATCCCAGCGGTTGAACTCCTACAAATTCTGAAAGAGAAAAATTGAATGTCGTTGAACAGTCTTGAACAACATTCTGGCTGATCTGTATGGGAAAATATAATCCTTTTGGGTTTATAGATTCCATATCCAGCGGTTTGTCGACAATATTCTCGTTTCGACGCTTCGCATGTCAAAAAGCAGTGGCGATATCCCCGATGGCCGCAGCGCCGTGATCGGAGCGATGTATCCGCTAAGTCGTCAGATTTGCTCTCGAGATTTCGAGCATTACCGTTACCTCTGCCACCTGCCAATCAAATTCCCCCCAAATCTGCGCTGAGTGAATTGAAATTGACAACCGCCGGGTCCTCGCTTTGGAAATCTGCTTCGAATTCGAGCCGAGCTCTGTGGTGTCCACTGGGGAAATCGCTAAGACTTCTCCCCGTAGAACGCCCGCGCTGAAAACCGCGGCAAATGTAAATATATGACAAGGCATGATCGAAAAGGAAGCGATAATGAAAAAATCTGGTCCGTGGATGCCAGTATCTCCCCGGTTTACTCTTTCCTTTTGAAGGTTTCAAGCTCTGCTCTCTATTATTAGCGGTATTATGAGAGACAGATAAATAGATAGATGATATTACCTCCGTTGAATGTTTCGTCTCCGAGTCTATTCCTGGGTAAATGATGACGTCAATGCGATTGTTTGTTCGTTTTTACCCGCGGTTGGCAGATCATGGCAATCGGGACTGCCAAGTCAGCGCGTTTTGTAAGCTGACATTTTTACATCATCTTATTCACAACTGTGAGCTCCTTGAATTTTATGGTACAGTGCGCCCTCGAGAACAGATATTTGGACTCACAATTTTTAAAAACTATTCTTTTCTGATCTATCACCTATGGGGTTCATTTTAAAGCTTGTAGAGTTCGAAAAAATTTCACCGTTTTAGATTCTCGAAAAATCGAAAATTGTATTTATCCCCATAGAGTTAATACCTGGATGGCGGCCATTTTGAATTTTAAATAGAGGAAAACGACAAGTAATTTGTGTCTCCACTGCCAAACTTTTCAAGGTGACCCCTGATGTGTATTCTTGATTTTTAAAGAGAATGTTTGAAAGATGCCTTCGCGTAAGTTTAAGCAAAAGTTTAAGTCTTATACATTCGAGGCGCATACTACCTTGAACAAACTATCGTGGAGCAAAATTCGCCACTTCACTTTACTGACATACAAGGTCCGGCAGACACTACGACCCGGACGCCGCAAGAGAACTCAATTGATCCAAATGTTTTAATGTTTAAAATTGACATTTCTCTGAGGTGATATAAAGATGATGCCATATTTGACGGTCATTCCAAGGTTTGATGGGAAAATTCCACTCGTGGAGACATTGAAACTCGAGCGGGACCACAGCTGCTGCGCAGCCGAGTCAACCACCTCCCCTAGCTGTAATTTGGGTCAGAGCTCTCACGTGTTGGCGTGTTGTTCTCTTCAGGGTCTATGTCGCGTATTTATAGAACCCCGGTGAGCGTGACTCGCACGAAAAATATCTCAACCAGGTATATTAGAATACTTTGGACGCTGTTTCATGACTTAACCTCAAGAAAAACTTTCTTTTGTCACTGTATTGAATAAATGATTTGAGACCATCACTGCTTATCGTGCTACCTGCCGCCACGTACGTACACAGTGTGCATGGGCCGGAATCTCCTAATAGTTGGGGCCGTCAACTTTGTGGTTTACATGGCAACGAAATGGGCCGTGCTTTCACAACATAAAAAAGAAATCAAAATCAAAACATTTTTAGCAAGTTTTTTTTTTTAATTTAAAAGACTATCTTAATATTCTATACGTTTATCTGTGACTTGTTATTGTAATTGTAGTGTCCTATAATGTTTATTCATTACCAGGGGCTAATAAATTATGTTAATTATACTTAAATCACATGTTTCCAAATAGACCAGGTTCTCCTCTTTGTCGGGCACTTCAAAACTAAGGTAATAGCTTACCTCAGTGACGCCCCATTTTCGCTTGAAGGTCCACCTCGTTGCGAGTCTCCCGGTCATGACATTGACGTCACGTGGCATTCTGCCAGTGACTGCAAGAATGTCGAATCACGTTACTGACGTCACTTTGTTCTTTCTTCCGATTCGTCTACTTTTCGCGTGCGTCATCCCCCCAGTCATTGCGTCATAAAGGTAATTTTTAAATAATATATTTTGCGAAACAAGGCGATAGTGCTACATTTTTCACAAGATGACCAATCTGAATATGACTATCACGTGATCTGCCAACATCAACGACAACTCGAAGAGTACAATATTGTTGAGTGGTTTCATGCTGTGAATTAACTTGTTAAAACCTATGGCCATTGTAAACTTACCTCACAATCGAAATATTGCCACAAAAAGCTGAAAAAAGGTTATCGTAAAACGCCAGAAATTAGCAAGTTAAACATTTGCAATATCGGTTATACTGTCTCCACATATTGTTTTGCCTGGACGTTGAGATATAAAGTCGCTTTCCCTGCGGGTCAGAAATTTGCGAGTTTAGCTGTCCGTGTGTTGGGTAACAATAATTTAGCTTTGTTTTATAGGAGTCCATTGATGTAACAGTTCTAATTGTATTGTCAACTGACATATTGTACAATTTGAAGGCCTCCCCTACTATGATATGGATGGAGTTATTGGGAGTCAGCATTCCTTGCATCTTGGGAGGGTTGCATGATCATAGAGGGTGGTGATGTAAATTTGTTTGACCTTCAAAGAATATTTTGCTGTGTAAGCAGACCGTAGCGGTGTTTTCTTTATTTTTCGCTATAATTTCACATTCTTTTTTCACCGCGACTCTTCAGCGATGTGAATATTTTGCTGCGAAACCAAGAAGATTGAACAAAAATTCCTTACAGTTTTTAAGAGCGCTATCCAAAATCTGATGACGCATGGTCAGTTCCATAATTGGTCAAATCTCGAAATCAGCTTTCGAGATTTAACTGAGTACAAGCAAGTCTTTTTTCAAGTTAGAACGCGCCTCGGAGAGATAGTCTGGCTCTAAACTTTATACAATTCTTATTTGATCTGCCACTTGTGGGGGCTCATTTTAAAGCTCTTGGAGAAAAAAAAAACTTTCACCGGCTTAGGTGTTCGAAAATCCAAAATTATATTTTTTACTCATGGATGGCGGCCATTTTGAATTTCAAACATCGCAAAATGTTGGGTAATTTGTTTTGCTAGTTCCAAACTTTGCACGGTGACCTCTGATTTTTATTGTTGATTTGGTTAGAGAACGGTTGAAAGTTTCAATCAAGAAAGTCAGAGCAAAAATTTAAATCTTCACTGTCGAGACGCATACTGCCTTAATTTCGAATTTAAGTCTCACTTTTGTACGCGCTATCATGTATCATTCACTTATAGCGCTACCGATCAATATAAGCTACATTGAGGACTGGTTTTGCTATACCTAGCTCGTATGTAGACTTTGGGCATGTCACATCGAATAATCTCCACGCAGTGGTCTATGAAATCTTCAGCGCGGACCGTTGTCACGTCACGTACACTCCTTTGCGGGCGCCTGCAATATTCCCCGGGGATTCTCAGACCGAGTTCCCGCTGAACTAATAAAATGACTATCTTGGGAACCGCTGCAGGGCTGGCAGTTGACTTTTTAATCTCTCTATTCAAAGAGAAGTTGCACGATGCAAGGCTGGCTTACGGTCAGTCATTACAATTTCCCAACTTTTCAAACAAGAAGACACTTCGCAACAGACTGATACAAAGGTTCATACCAGTCAGTTTGTTTACGCAGACTAGCATCATTGCTATTTGCCATGAATATCTCAAACTTCTAATAGATTTCTCCGTTTTTGTAATCTATTTCAAATCCTGAACAATGGTATTCCCCAGGCGCGGAAGGGCTGAAACCGATACAGAGCACAGTTGGCTCAGCCACAGACAGCGACAATATAGTCAAAGCGTTCACCCTCTAAAGCATATAGAACTGCTCTAAAGGTCAATGGGTGATGCACGGTATAGAGAGCAAATGTCTTAATCTTTACCTTTGCGAAAAGAAAGCGCAGCATTTCGCTTAAATACGGCTACTGTTAGGAACTTCTGACTTTTCGTGATTCCCTAATCTGATGACGTAATGGGGCGACTTGCGGTAAATTTATCGACCAATTGATCGATAGAGCTTTTCAAGCAATAAAATGTGATCAATATATCTTATCGGAGTAAGATTTTTTATCGTTTTTATTTTCATAGATTTCTTGCCCAAATTTTTATGACTCGATCGACTGACTGACTGATCGAATAAATCGCTTTCCTCAAAATTATACACAAATTCCAAAATAAGCGCCCGGGCGCACCTCCCTAGTTCAGCGAAATTTTCGCTTCGCTGCCTCGCAGATAAAATTCAAATCGTTCACAACCTCACGGGCGGTCCATATACCTGAATTTTTGTGTAAAAAGACCAGCGCTTGCTCTGGAAACTTTCCGTAGACATCGAGAAATTTCAAAACAGAAAATCTTGTCACGTGACCCCGGACGATTGTTCGGTTGCTCGGTAACGCCACCTCCAACGTGGCAGATCCTTTCCCCCAATTTATTGAGTTTTGCGCCAATAAGATCATGGGTCATAACACCGGACGGTTTGGCTTGATCTGTCCACCGGCTAAATGACATTGAATATTTTCTTTACAATAGGCGGGCCAAGGTAACAAAATCAAGACAAATTCGTCGGAAGTTCAAATAGTTTTTTAAAAAGTACATCGTCGCAACTCGAGCCCCGACAGGAGACATGGGAAAAGCGTCGAAAGACCAGATTTGAAATGCTTGGTTTCGTTCACTAATAGCGGAACTGTTATCGTTTTATTCGTCGGAACACCGCCCGAGGCAGAAAGCCCCACACGGCAACGAGTGAAGATTGCCCACTCCCGTTTGTTTCAAAATCTCCAATTATCAAATTTTGCCGGGGAAATGGAATCACTGATCCGAATCTCGGCCGTGTGCCTCGGGATGCGCCGCCACGTAGCGTCGCAGAGGCGGAAACGGATTGGAGGAAAACAAATCGGCGACAGGGACAATCGCGAGAATTTCACGGCTGTGACGAAGGGGGGAAAAAACTTACAAGGTAAAGCCAGTCCGCGGAAAATTGGTAAATGTGTAACATTGTGTGTGTATATGTATTCCTGTATTGATATTCAAACGGGCTGGCGAATCATTTGGCGATCGCAGGGGTTAGGAGTATTGAGGGAATACCTCGCGCCGCGTACATTTGTCAACAGAGTCGGCGTGGAATGGAGAAAAATTGACACCAAATGAAGGAAATGCCTTGATCGATTTTATTTTGTCTGGAAAAGAAATTTTCGCTACGACGTCGCTTTCCAGCGCTCCCCTGGCAGCCATCGGGCCGCGGAACACCAGCTGTGTACCGCACTGTCGAGGGCCGCCAACTTGCTAGTAAAATTGCCATTATACTGTTTAAACTCCGCTGGTTTATGATGAATATTATCAATTAATTTCCCGTGCCCAGATTTTCGAGTAGAGGGCAAAATCTGTGCCCGGAAAGGGTAATTAATAAAAGCAATTCGGGCGTTGTTATATGCAACCTTTCCCGTATAGAATAAGGGTATATCGGACAACAACCAAAATATATATATACAAAGGTTTAATTGCATGACAAAGGCATTTTTGATAAGCGAATGCCAACCAAACTTTTGAATACGCCCCTGTAGCTTTGATAAGCGTTAAATTATAAATGTAGTTTTCATACTGGGAAAATAATCTGATATTAAATAAATAATTGTGATATTAAATAATGATAAAGGGCGCGCTTTTTAGGAGATTGGGAAAAAAAACGGCGCCCGCTTTTCAAATTGGGGACACAATGCTGGCTTGCATTCCGTTTAACTGTAGTGACACGTTGCTTGAGCATATTGGAATTTCAGACGTCACACACTGCGTTCGATTATTGTGCACTGATTGCAACTTCGCTAAGAAACATAGGTAGCAACTTTCAACTTTCTGTATGTTATCGTTCATTAAAATGTCATTAATTACCTTAATTACTTATCCGCTAAGCTCCCTTTTTAAACCCCGGCAACTCTATCAGACCAAATGAATTCTAAAGTAAAGTTTATATGTCCTGCGTAATTTCTCTGCACTCAACACTCTCGGTCAATCGTTCCAAAACGGATAAAATAAAATAAGAACCGACCGTCATTTGTTTAACAAAATGACACATTTTGCAGTAATATTTTTAATTGACCTGACTGCGCATATTGTGACAGTGTTAATTTCCGCAACAGTCCTTATTTTATTGATAGTTTTTTTCTTCAATGGAAATCGCGCATGTTTCCCCCTGCCATGTAATAGAATATTTCTTGCCTTGTGCAGAAATGGCGGGAACAAACAAGCAGACGATCGACCCGCCTCTCAAAATGTTTGAAATGTATCATATCGTGGAAGTGTACAGGAAATTAAAGCGTGTCGTATCTGAAGTTAACTACGCCTGCAGATAATGCTTGAAAAGGGAGACATATATACGCATGTGTATGCATGTATGTATGTCGTGCGTGTTTTGTGTGTGCTTGGCGGAGGAAGCGGAATTGCGCGCTGTCTCATATATATGTGAACGCTCGTTCAACTTGAGCCGTCATCAACTTGAAAAATCGAATCATCGAGAGAACCCTGCAAAGAGAGCGATAAGGCAAACGGCAAATTGAACGATGTCGTAAGAAGTGGGCGACTGTAATCCTTTACTTGATGAATGAGAGCGAGAACACGTCTCAACGCTGTGTGTGTTTTTTTTTTCTGGGGGAGAGAATGAGACGAAAAAGTAGAGAAAAAAAAATCTACGCGGGTTTCTCTTTTCGGCGTTGTTTGAAACCTGCCCCAAAGCCGAGCGTAAAACGTCAGAGTTGATTTATACAGCCATCTCGACCAATCTTGTCCTTGATTTATCTTTGTGATTTTAATTATTCATGTTAATGCGCGAATGAATTTATTAGGATTTATGAAAGGATACTTAGTCGCTAAATGTAATTTGCGACATTGCTCCATTTATCAGTTAACCAAAATTAGAGTCCGTGCTTCTTAAACGAGCGCCTGATGAGTCTAAAACATCTCGGCCACTTAAGATCTCATTCGACAAGTCGCAAACGGCGTTTCACTTGCTCCTTCCGCGGAGCACTGTTCATTTAAAGACGCTACGTGTTTTCATTGCCAATTCCGATGGATTGAATAATTCATGACCCTGGCTATTAACCCTCAACATGAGATAATGTCTGGCCGCGCGATAGGTTTTTCCCCCTCCTAATACAATTGTCGACTGTACTTAAGGCGCAAATGTAAACTGCCGGCTGCAATTTCCTTTGAGTATTATCACCCATTCCGCTGGTAATTTTCCGAGGAGGTTTATTGTTTGTTTCAATCACAATTGATGTTGCTTCCACGGTGAAATCGACAACCCCGCATTTCTCAAAACTTTTATCGGCATATATACGAGCTGTGCGCGGAGCCGCCGATCCTCTGGCCTCCAGTATAGTAAAATTCTTTCCATCTCCTCCCCTCCTCCTGATTTTCCTCCCCTCCAACCAAAACATTCCTTCGTTTCATTGCTCCTCGTTAGGCAGAGCATATAGCCTCGACCCTGGGCATTCGGAAATTAATTCGGAGATACACATTCGCCTAGAAATGACAATAAAGATTAAATAAACGAAATTGATTTCATATTATATAGCCGCTGATTTGACGTCACTGACACAATAACTGAATCATCCATATACGCGCTGAGCTCCTGTGGGTGGGCGAAAAAAATAGCGAGGCTCGCTAATCCCAAAGCTAATTCAATTTAAAAACAAACACCGTAGCTCTATGAACACCGTGATCCCAAACAGGCGTTATATAGCTACTTTACGTCGGCAAATGAGCACATTGAGACGATTTTTCTTTAAATTTCTATTTTATTTTATGGTTTCTAAGAATGATATCGAGCATGTTATTTATTTTTACCAGTCATAATAATTTTAGTGCAGGCTTCTAAGGGATAGCTGCAACGTACACCCGCCATACAGTGTGTTTACGGACGTTAGGTGTGCAGAAACTGTACCATACACTAGCTATGCTAATGAAGCGAAGGGAACGCTTTAATTGGGATAATGACGATTGTTAACACTCTCCTTTAAGTCACTTAATGGGGGTAAAATATATTTTCTTCGTTGTAATTAAATCACTGCTAGTCATGGCTAGTGCCTGCGACTAGCACCTCGCCGACGCGAACCCGTCCGAGAGACGTCACCGCGCATGGTTGACAGCGAGAGCTTAGAAAAGGGCGCATTTACTAGCACCGTTTTGTCTGGGAGGAAAACGACAGTCCAGCGTCTCGGCGACAGTTCGAAAATGAGCGCATCCCTGCCCCGGCCGACTGTTTTAAATGGGCATCTGTGAAACTTACACCTCGAATTACGCATTAAATTTCTATCTACTCCTGCCTTGACACGGCGCTCAGATAGTTTGACAAATTCGTTTGCTACGCCACTCCTCCCGAACGGGGAAATTGATAGAACAACATATTTGACCAAATTTCCAACTACATTATTCCATTACAGTTTTTGAATTATTAATTCGCGTTTTGATGGCTCCTATCTATCCTGCTATCTCCGACTCGTCAAAACGATATCGCATACATATGAAAAATATGACTCGAAGTCGGCCGCGGGGGACGCGCGAACAAATCCTCCACAACCGTATTTCGCCAACTGATATACGTGTCCAAATCCCCCTCTCGTTCCGGCTATATGTCGCCTTTCCTCTCCAGTTCGCCGAGCCGGCATTGCAGCTGTCGTGATGGTGGCGGAAGATCTGTATTACAGCGGCCATATATATATACATATATAGCGAGATCGGTATCCGCTCGCCGAACCGCTCAACCTGCTCAAAGATTGATTCGCCGGCGCGTAAGGAGCCATGGGAATAGGGATGCTTTACACTGCATAAACGCTTCATAAATCGACTGTGATTTTAGAGGGGTCCATGAGGATTGTAATCAGCCATATAGTGTGGTGTTTATGAATTTACAAACACGGCGTCCCATTCAGCCATTTTCATTCCTTCGCCAGCTTGTTTTTACCCCTCCCCGTCGACAGATGCTCGCATGCTACGAGCGACACTCCTATTGTTACGACATTCGTGGAAACGACCCGGCCCATACAATGAAAGAAAAAATATATATAGATATACATATACTATACACAGACACCGACTTTCCGAAGCGATGCCCTTTTTTCCAAACCTTACACCGGGAGAGTAAGAGCCCCGCCTGCGTCGAAGTCTGCCTGGCGCACGTCGCGAGCTTTGAAACTAAATGAATATGACCGATGTAGGTTAAAAAGGTCCCCCATTTCATTCAACGAAATAAAAATAACAGAACGTGATTGAATATTTTCCAAATGCTTTATGCTGGCTAATTCTATTAGGAAGTCTAAGAGGAGATGGACGTATCAATAATTCCAGGCAAAACTGGGGCCCAGGAGACCCCAAAACGCAGCTGCCCGACAAACGGGCGCGATCGTAAACTTGTTTTCAGATATTACGCCAAACATTAAAAAAAATTCCCAGGTTAGAACATTTATTTTTGATGTCACGCAGGTTTTAATATGTGAACATTTGTCAGTTTTCAACGAAGGGCAATGTTTTAGACGTGTGTGCTGGAAGCTGTCGCAAAAGCCACGAGACTTGAGTTCCATCTGGGTGCTTGTGACTGTGCCCGGGGTTTGATGTGGACCCAGCGGATACAGCATGCAGGCCCGCTTAAGTCCGTCTATGTATATCGGTGGGATTGAAACGTATGAGGTTGATGTTCGAGTTGCGTTGTCCTTTTTTTTGTAATTTATTTTAAATGTTACGATTAGGTAAATTATATTTGAATAAAGGATTAATGGACTCTTTTGGAATGAATCGATCATCTTGTGTGAATATGCGAAGCTTGCAGTTGCGATATAGGCGATCCCGAATGGTATACACATCACAAGTTGGTGGCGAGATTACTTTTCAGACGCGAACATCTGAAAGTAAAAATCTGGTTTGATTTTGTTTCTTAAAACCCAAATATTTACCTCTTCAACAATTATGAAAAAAAAATGCCGAGGGATCTTAACAAATCGCTAGTTTTTTTGTTTATTTCTATACCCTTAACCAAGGGGGACCAGGTAGGGGTGCCGTCAAGTCGGGGTGGAAAACTGAGGCAAAGTTTTTCAAGGGGAGAGAATGGGAGAGACACGCTGACATGCCATTGTAAGACAAGTATTGAGAAAGCAGGTACATTAAAACGATCCTTTGTCTAGGGGGAGTTGAACCCATTGTTTTAGGCCGTTCTCTGCCACATGGCCTTTTTAACGGCAGTCAGCTTTCTCGCCACACATCACTGATCCCATTAAGAAGAGCTCCACGTCGGATTCCGTGTCCGTCGTCTCTTTAAATCAAATTTCCGCGTTGAATCCGAAATTGCGCTCAGCCGAGATTTGTTCCCATTTCCGTTGTCAATCTATTGACACGGCTGGTCCGGGATGACAGACGTTTCAATCAACACACACTTTTTAACGGACAGTTTTCCACGGTGAAAATTTGCCTGGTTTTTTTTAGATTACGAGCAAAAATAATCCAAAAACAAGGAAAAGGAAAAAAAGAACAAAAAAGGCACGTCATTTATAGAGGTGAGGTCACATAATTAATATTGACTTTGAATCTCACCAGACTGTAAAAATTATGTCAATGCCAAATACTTGTCATTGAATTTGTGATGGTCTTCATGAACTTGTAATGCACCTTTATCTTGCTATTGGTTCTCTGCACCCACGGACTGATGAGCCGAAACTCATCATAATTAATTCCCCCGGGTAACCCGATCGGATGATTTGGGAAATCAACGGGCGATGAGAACTTTTTTTTCACTTTTTTCAATCGTGGCGACTAGCCAGCTTAATAATTTGGATGCTGAACATGCTAAGAAATTTGAAATACTAACCAAAGGTCACCGAAGGTCATTTGTAAACAGGAGACACATTGGAAAGTCAGTGTATCTTTCAGTTCTCGTAAATTCGAGTTTTTTTTAATCGAGATCTCTTAGACATGGTCTTGCCTTGACTTGCTCACAAAACCAGCAAATTGTGTGGAGAAAGTTTTTGAGCCCAGGGGTGTAGGTTTTCATATGCGGTGGACTGGCAACGCTGGGAGACAGAGGAAGAGCGAGGGAGGGTGTTAAAGACAGTGAAGGGCGGAACGAGTTGAATTGAAATAAAACGCTAAAAGTTTGTCTGAAATCAAGCAGATACTTCTGCTAGTATACATCTTCAACAAGTTGACAAAAATACATGGATGTTTGTGTGAAACCTTGAAAATCTTCAGACACTGGACGAATATCAAAAGCCCTTCTTTGAGTGTGTTTAACGTTGACAATTCTCCAGTTTCAAATCTTAAGCGAAAAGATGTCGAATAAATCGTTTCCCTCGTTTATTAACAGTGCATTTATTTTAGCATCATGTCTATTTTGCTTCGGTCGAAGCGCTTACTAAAATATATCGATAATGTTCGTTGTCCTTTTCACTTTTCTTGTTTTCATTTAATAATTTTCGATAACTGAAAGTGCAAAATTGGCTTTTAGCGTTTACAGTCTTTTTAATGCCAGATGTTTATGGGTGTAAATGCCTTGTTATTGTCTCTTCATCAAGCTGTTGTTTGTGTACCCTCCATTGAATATTATAACGAGTCTGCGCACTTTCATTCAGTCTCTGTCTCTGTCTCTGTCTCTCTCTCTCTCTCTCTCTCTCTCAAATCTGTTCAAACAATTAATGTTCGTGTATTTCTCTGTGGGCATAGCAGACTTACCCGACACACCTTTTACAAAAACTTCCTACTTGCTGTGAAATTGCAGCTCCACGCAATACAAAGGTCGCTCATTAGCCCCGGGGTTAATTAGGTCGAGAAGATTGGCTATTGGGAGGGGGTTCGACTGCCTCTCGGCTTCTCAACGTTGCGCCACCGTCCGGCTGAATCGCATGATGGACCATCCTCCCTTTATCAAACTTGGAAATCAGAATTTAACACACTCTTCGGGCGAGACTTTTTTCCCTTAAGTGTGAAAGATTCTCATCTGAACCTGAATCACAGTACACCTCTGCCTGACGTGTGTCTGAGTGTTTGGATACACTGAAATTAACTTAAAGATATAACAGCTCGGAGCCTATTAAGATTCGCATTCAAAAGGGCATGGTGTTTTGACCTTCTGATATGGGATCTCATTCGATAAGCCTCTCTCTGATCGGATATGGGAACAAAAACGATATGGGAGGTGAGAAGAAATGGACACGGCTAGCTGCGCGTTTCATTTAAACCACACTGGTGTTTTATTTCGTTCGATTGGAATGTTCATTGGTCTGGAGGAGAACTTTTAGTCGAGTAAACATTTCGCAACAAATGAACTCCTCCTGGGGGGGGGGGGCAGAGTTTTACTATGTACACGAAGGTAAGAAAGTAAGATACAGTTTATTTTTCCTCCGTTGTGAGAAATCGACCAGTTTCTCCAAGTTTTAAATATCATTGTTAATAAAGACATGTATACACGTGAACTGAAAGATCTTAGTATGCGACAGGGCACAGCTGTTCGTACGTGTTACATTATCTCTTGTGAGATTTCTTTTAATTTTCCCTCATTCGTTCGACTTCGTGGGGCGGGGGAAGGGATTTGAGAGTCGGCGACAGCCTAACACCTTGGCAGAAAATTGACTCCTACTTGGAAAATGAGCCACTAATGGAAAAAATGAAGGGCCCGGATGCTGAAATACGATTTTCATTTCTTCGTTGTCATATTCAATTACACTGTACTCTATCTTCCCCCTGTTCGTGGTTGTACTGCGCCCCAGGCGGGAAAGCTGTGTCCGAGCTCTTCAGGGGAGGGTGGCATTATTTTTTTTTTACTCGTCATAAAATCCTTCAGATATCAGAACTGAAACCACTCTCATGATAGAAAAATATGTCGCCTCTCATACTGACAAGCGACTGCATCAAGAAAAAGGCCTGCTAAACAGCTGGTGCACTGGAATGCACACACCAAAACTCATGACACTGAGAAAACGACATGGTCGTTGTAATTTACATATATTATCATACAATATAAAAAACTCGAATCTTAACTGACACATAAGCTCTCTTTTCTTTAGAAAAGGTATCCAAAAATGCAGAGTTTGTGGGTTTAACATTTCGGAGACAACGATACTGTGATTTGGACGGGAGGTATCTCTTTTCGTATTGTTTGCCTGTAAAATACAGAATTGCTTTTATAAGAAAAAATAAAATAAAATGTGAGTTGTTTTTTTCCACAAGAACACGCACACTGAAAGTGGCACAACAGTTGAAATGTGAAATACAAGCGACAGAGAAAAATTAAACGCTTTTGCGATGACAATACAAACGAAATAGCTGAACACGAGAGAACATTGAACATTTTCTGGGAAGATTGAAAAACCCCCGCCGTCGTTTCTTCTGTGTCATTCAACGTTAGAGCAGCACAAGAATGAAGACACCATAGCAGATAACTATTTCTCGTTTCCATGGTTTGTCTCTGCCGTCGTTTATGAAGTTAAAAAAAAAGAACCAAAAAACATAAAAATATAAATAGCTTTTTAAAAACAAAATATGCGACAAAAGCTCAGCGATCAGATCGCCATGTCGTAGTCGTACAGAAACATTCCGCGTTGTGAAGAATGGTGTGGTTCGTTACCATACGTCAGGTACACGTCATTTTAAAGAGACGCTGTTTAACCTTGAAGACGGATGGGCGATTTGTGTGTTTCGGTCTACTTGTCATCTATTAAAAAGAAAGCTAGGCTCAATAATATTTCATCCCATGTCAGTCTGTTGTATTTTTTTTGCAGTGAGTCAGACATACGTAGTATTCTCTACGTGTTCGTCAGCCTTTACAGGAAATTCGTTAAGATGACCGACCTGGTCTTTCTTCAGTGTCTGTCGGACATAATTTTGAAATAATGTGATTTTTTATGCAGCTTATTTTTGCTATTTGAGACAGTTCTCTTCAAAAAAAAATCTTGGCAATTTTTTTTGTATGCACACGTGGTGATGATTTGAAATAGAAAAAGAGAATATTCATTTAAGTTTCAGTCAGCAAACCGCATTCCTGACGTCATCAAGTTCAGTTTTAATGGCATTTTGGTGTTCCCTGGCTCGGATCCTGAGTGACGCAATGCTGGAACTCTGCCGATCTTCGGACACCGGTGATTCCTGGAACTTGCGCACGGCGAGGGGCGAGCCTCCCGACGGCGGGGCACCCTTGACGACGAACCCTATCGGCTGGGAGATTCCGTAGACCGAGTACAATCCCACGGACACAGACTCGATGGACTTCAGCCGCTGCTGGACTTTCGTCGACGTCATCGGTTTTGTGCCGTTGCGGGGCTGCGAGCTTTTATTCGAATCTGCCGCCAGGATTTCATCAATACTGAAGGGGCTCCTGAACGCCGACTTTTGGTCAGCCGTCGCCGACGAGACTTTGGCGTCTCCCCCGTGGAAGTGTATACTACAGTCCTTCTCACTGTCCTCGAGACTGTTCGTTTTATTTGTTGCACTGTCCTCCGCGTTTCTGTCCAGGTTTTCGTCGTTCGTTGACGATTTGGCCATGTCGGCTTCGCCGTCACTACTGCAGGATACGCTTTGGCTGTCCTCCAGCCTGCTCTGTTCCGACACTTTGAAACCCTGCGGCTGGAGGCTGAGGTGTTTCAAGTCCATGTCTTTGTTGTTTTTGGCGGCTTCCTTCATCGCTTTCATCCTGGCTTTCTCCTCCTGTTTCTTCCTCTTCTTTTCCATTCTTTCCTGCTCTTTTCGTTTCAGCTCGTCTGGGTCGATCGGCACGCCGCTGCACGTCGTCGGATGGGCGTTGTGCGCCGGCCGTCCTGGCCCCTTCTTCGTGTTCTCCCTCTTTCGCCACTTGGCCCGCCGGTTCTGAAACCACACCTGAGGTATAGGTAACAAAAAAGGAAATCGTTATGCGTTAGACTCGCAGCGAGAAACAGAAGGGGGAAAACAAGTGATCACAATCTAAAAATCTATCACTGGACGACCGAAAACCATTACAGAACTCATTTGCATAGTGATTTGAAGTCAATAATTGGCGGACACTCAAAGATAATTTGTTCCAGACATCATTTTCCATTACTTTATACGGCCAATTTCTCATCATAGTTCGAGGCCAAACGGTGATTTGAGGTAACTCATATCGCGCAGGTTTTGATGACAGATTGTTTTTTTTACTTCCAAGATAATTAATTTGATAATTTCAATTTTATGCGTGTCTGTGGCGGTGCAATTTTTCTTTTTTATGCCTCATGACATGGAATCGAGTGATTGCTGGTTGTAAGTCCTGCGAGGCTGTAAAGGGGGCCTCCTTCGGTGGCGGCGTCAGCGTGAGGGGCGAAACAACTCATGAAAATGAACGGTCGAAGCAAACAGCACACGGCGACTATATGAATAACATACACTGCGAGTTTGGCAAAAAAAACGTCGGAAATACAGCTCCAAACTGCCTGGACTAATTTAATCAGACAATTTAATAACTGGCAACCTCATAAATACGCTCATTTCGATGCAAGGGGGCTTCGAGACTGCCTTTGGAGTTCACTGGTGTGGACGAGCGGCTAAGATTTGATAAATTTCTTCGCTGTTTCGCGCCATGACGCCGGGACAGGCTGAATTGATCGTTCATCAGCAGAAACTCTCCCTCAATATTCGGACGACAAATTAAGAAAAAGCGCGATACGCGCTCCTTCACGTCAATGGCCACTTGTTCTGACAAGCGGAATTAAATAGCTGAACAATCGGTTTATCGTCTTAAAATAACGACACCGCCTATGCGGTCTGATTTGGAAAGTCTGGGGGTTAATGTCTATCAGATGAGAATTAAAATAATCCAACACCGTTAACGGTTATCCTGAATGTTATGTCTTCGCTCGGTTGACAAAGCAAAACAAGACACGGTGAAAACTTCGAATTCACCGCAACAAGAACGCGGAGTCGTTTTTTCCTTTATCTTGTTTAACATTAGAGCCGTCTTATTGAAATTAAAAAAAAATGAAAAATAATACACTGTCTGGTATGAATCTGCTGTCTGATTGTTAGTAAGATGAATGTACATTGTATGTTGCCACCATTTCGGTTATGAATTTTCAGAAATATAGAAAAACTACTATGAATAGTCAGCGATCTCACGTCATCAAATACACAACGGTGTTTCTCTTGTCGATTTTTCTGTTGCTTTCAACAACAACAACAACAACAACACTCATCGTGCTTTCAGAATCCTCAGAAGTCGGGGAGACAACATTCAACAATTAATCGGTCTCCCAGTGAAGGAGGGGGTGGGGGTTCATCGTCGAAGGACCATGATAATGATGGTTGCTGTGGTCATACCAGATCACGGGACGCGCGATCCCAAGTAGCGCTCAGTATTGAGTCCGATGTTCATGCGCGCACGTATGTTCAACTTCCCCAGCTCAGGCAGGCCGGGCTTAATTTAATTCCGTGTGTTATTAAGTCCCGGTCGGATTACTTCCAATCTATCCCCACAAAGTTAATTCCGTTTTAATATCGACAATATACATTGAGGAGGCTGACAAAGCCGCATAACCCAATACCCCATATTCATCCGCTACATCCCCCCAGGAGGCGGAGGGAAAAGAAAACACCGTACAACAAGAAAAAAAATGTACTGCAGGAAAAAAAAACAGTTTCTTAGCTCGCATACTTTTTTTTTCAATTCCATTAATTTTTATGACAAGATTGCTGGCTGTTTTGAGGTTGCGAAACCAACAACGATTAGATGCTGTCATTAGCAGAGCAATGCTGATATATCAGAAAGATTTTCAATATTGGCTTTTCGTCGTTTTCATAAAAATTCAATAAATGGCCATTTGAGACGCAAAAAAAGAAGCCTATTGATAGAATATTCTCCAGTTGGTTAGGAAGCACGGGATATGAAGCTATTCTATGCCCACTATTTGATTTAGCCGAGGCTTTGTGTAAACTCCAAGATAAGCAATAAACGAAACATTCTTTTAACACCCTAAATGTAATTTTCGCATTTTAATAAAGACTCTGAGGGTCCATTTTTGGCCAAATTTGGAATTGTAAATGATTTAATACACGAATAATTCTTGCTCGCCGCGCCAAATGAAATTATACGATCTTGCTACGTGAAATCAAACATCGCCACTGAAAGCCAACAAAAGCGACGACGTCGGGCCATTCATAAATACTCATTTGGTTAGCAGCGACAGAGATAAATTGTCACTTTTCGTATTGTGCCGCTATTAATAGCGCGCTGTCTTGTAAACAAACATAGTTTCTAGCATTGTCGCTATTTCCTTTATTGAATTAAACTTAAGCCATAATTGCTATAACGAAACAAAAAAAATGTGGTCCGTGTTTTTTTTTAAACAGGGAACAATAGCTGAGATTAAAAAGCGCAGATTCTCTTGTCGATTTCACCCTTAATAGACCCAATATCGATATACAAACTTTTTTACAGCCGTTGCGTTCAATCCAATATGTTTGATTTCTTTGCAGCACGCGGGGGCGCGCGATAATTTAGACTGACTTGTTAAATTTTGTCATTACAGCGGATCAATCGAAATTTAACGAGTTTCTCCACCCGGGAATGTGTCTCTATGCTAAAGTGGTTCGATGCGGAGTGAGGCCGAGAGCATGGGGGGGGGGGGGGGGGGGGTCGGAGTCGAATATTTTGAACTCGAGCTGGTGGGATGGCAAACGGTACATCATATCTTTGTCTCTGAAAAGATCAAAACAAGGCACACGGGTTTAGTAAAGTCTATGACAACTTTGCATCTATGGAAATTTCTATTCTCCCTCGTGCTTAAACAAAATCCCTGAGAAGTTAAAAGTTAAAAAGTTAATTTGTTTTCGAGGAGTTTCTTTCCACAAGCATGATCCGCTTAAGTCCCGTCCTTACATTTCCTCCTTTCTCTGACCAGAAGTTCCAGACCGTAACCATGGTAACCTGATCGCCGAAACTTTTATTTGGCAGAGAAGCGACCTTCTTCAAAAAAGGGAAGCCATTGAATCAATTTCGACAGTGTTTAATCCCTCTGAGGCTATGCTTGGAAGTGACTTTTTATCCTTCTTGACCTGGGCGCGGAATACGATGCTCTCTCCCCATTTACCTCGTCAATAACATCTGGCCCGCCGCTGACTCCCAAACTTTGATTTAGAAATTAAGTCGTCGACCAATTCTCCTTCAGAAATTAAGCTTTTGTGCGAGCCTAGCACAGCGTGGAGTCACCCTGCACGCTTGGCTGAAGCGGCTGTTGTGTACAGCCAGGCGGTGAAAATACCCGGCGTCCTGAATAAAAGTTGAGAAAATCGTTTGTTTGTCCACTTGTGTAGCTTTTTCAATGACTCTTCCACACCTCCATAATTATAGTTTCATCCAGCTTGTTAATTGAAGTGCATGGGACGCTTCGGCAGCAAATGGGACGAGCCTCTCTCCTAAGACTTCGGTTTTCCTTCTCTCAACAGGAGAAAATATCTAAAATTTACTAAATCAGAGAACTCTTGTGTTTGTTTTAACCCCCATTGCTGAAACCTTTCACGGAGCAAAAAAACACAAGAGGACGGGAGAGTGTTTCTATGCACTTAGTGTAATTGTGGTGAATAGCTTTTTGCTTTCCTTTTTTAATAGAATACCAGCGTGATCGCTGTGACAGTAGCGCTGCTATTCGACAACGGTAGCCCAACTATTCTCTAAATATGTGGCAATTAAGCGGGCCTTTGCGCTTGGCTTGCCAACAAGTAGCCATGCAAAGGGCCGGACCAATTGAGAACAGTTCTCCGGTAGCACCTAGTTGTCTACGCCCGTGTAACCGGCACAATGAGAGGGCCATTACTGGTGGAGACGCGAGTCGCCCCCTTAGCATAGAGCGTTTATTGTGTACCACAATTGAATTTGAAAGAATCTACCAGTCTCGCACTGACACAAAAAAAAGAGGCACGGAGTTCCCGGCCCTTATTGTTTGGCGGTCACCGCAACTTCTTGTCCGTCTGAATTGGCAAACAATTTATATCAACTGTGCCTCTGTTAATATTTTTTTTCCGTGAATCAGCTCAACTGCTTAACTTTGGAAGCGCATCCCCGCGTCTCTCTATGGTCGGTGACCGGCGACCCCAAACACCTATCGACAGTGAATGATTAGCGCACAACGAGTATATACACACGCTCGTTAGGGTTAATTACCATCTGCCTAAACAAAGTGGTATAGTTATCTTTTAAGTGTTTTTTTTTTCGCTCAGCTTTATCCGACAGCGGCCGCCTCTATTCAATGATTTAAAAAAAGTCGTGCTTTGTTGTGTTTGGTGGGGATTTCAGCCTGATCGGTTTCTCTTGATCTCCTCTGAAACTATTTTAGTTTTTTTAAAAGCATTATTTCTAACTTACAGGGGTGGGCATTGCACAAGCTAACAAACACAGCTACGCAACGGGTGGGTTAAAAACCATCTCCAGACTGACATATAGAAAACCTGTTTGTTTTGTCGGTTATTTGTTTGTTTGCATAATTCGCTATCTTGTTTATCCGGCGGTAAATCCACACAATTGATTGCACGGCGTTCGCTTTAATGAATAATCGATACATTTGGGATGCCTCTACGTTCATACCGGTATTTCTGTAGGTAAGTTCGGTTTGCTATGATGCCTCGCATTCCGGGAAAATCAGAGTAACATTTAGTAACCTTGCTTAGCACTGACAAGTGGACAAAAAGGACGATTTTTTTTTTCCTCTTCCAATTTAAACGGGATTATGCTCTTGGTACAGGCGTCACTTTATCATACAAAGCTGTGTGGAGTTCTTGCAACAGCTGTACACGAGAATGGAAATCATTCTTTCACGAGTATTTATGTCAGTATCGCGGATGTTTATTAATATTGTTATTGACTATCACCCCAATTTTTTCCAGTCCAGTGCATCATCCTTGTCTATATCAGACGTGTGATATGTATCTGTTGAAACATTTGGTAGATCAACTTTTTTGTTCTTTCTGTTACAAAACATAATCTCTTTGCTGTTTTTTTTTTCAGAATAAGCTGAAGTCAGGTGACGGAGCAAAAATATTGCTCAAAAAACACAGTATAGCTGATATATTAATTTATATCTCCAAATTAAAAAAATTACCCTCCACTCATCGTGCTTATAGTGTATCGTCATTTTGCCAATGATTGTTAAGTCGTTGGGCGGGCTGATGGCATGACGCTCTGCCGTGCACTGGAAAATGTGCAGTGAACGAAGCGACTTTTTTTTTCTCGCGGTTCAAAAATAAAGGTAACAGCGGCTTCGGACAGTTGTGGCGGGGCGTTTCCTATCAAGTACGTGTCTATAGTCGTGGAGGAGACACTCTTTATCGCTCACATTAGCAGTGTTCTGCTAAACGACATAACTAATTATCGCGGTGGGCAGGGCAATTGTGCCCTTCGTTTCTTCTCTAAACAAGAGTGCAGCTTCCCGGCGTAAATTAATTTGGCTCCCTATGTTTGCCTTGTGTACTCTGTAAACAGTAACGGGACACAGAAAAGAGCACCGCTCCAACTGGACCATGTCTGGAATTCCGAAGTCGCGGACGACAGGAATGCCGACGTGGCCGCGGTCGCGCGGTTCCGGGGTGTTGTGTGTGTGAAAAAAGGGGCTTCACTGTTGTTCACCGGTAGTGCTTCGACAAACAGTTGTAGCCTCTCGGGTTTTTTTTAAAGTATGTGTGTTACTCCTGGGTACAAAATGAGATGAAGGTGCGAATGGGTCTGTCTGGCCAGACAAAAAACCGCCGAAGACGCAAAACGTGGCACCTTTGCGTGTCTGCAACGTCCCGAACGAGGGTGTTCCTCACACGTCAGCGTCTCTTTCGGAGAGAATTCCGTTCCTGATGCAAACTCAATTTTAATTATAATTTGCGCTGACAACTTTCTGAGTCATTCGACGGTTTGCAATCCCTTGTACTGTTGAGGGCTATATGTTGATGTTCTGCCCATGGTCTGCAGCGAAACACGTAATGATTATTCAATTTCTTGAATGGACGCATCACTTCACTACACGTTCCTTCTGGTCTGACACACGTATATAGTCCAACCGACGACAGCCGAAAAAAAAAAATAACGCTGCTTGCCCGCCCAGGGAGGAGCAGAAGAAAAGCGGGTAGCTCTAAATGAGATTCAAAGCAGTTTCACCTTTCACTCAAACGTCACGATCGTTAAGCGGGCCGAAGCGAAAGAGAAGTGGCAACACTGGCCTTAGATGAGACCCCCATTCGCCGTCGTCGTTTGATTTACCATGTTTCCCTGGCCCATACAAAGGGTTTTACTGTGGCCGAGAGAAAGGGGACACCGGGCCTGAAAAGAAGCGACAATTATGGCCGCAGGTTGTCCAATTATGTTTAATTATCTCTATACCACACATAGTGTGGGGCGAGACGCAGCCATCGAAGAACCTTCCGTATGTATTTACTTGCCCATACAAGAAAGGAGTATTAAGAGGGCCACGACATTGGAAGGAACAATTCCCCGGGCAGACAGGGGAATAACAACATGGGGAATTCCGCGGAGCAAAATACAAACCATCACCCGGACAATCAGAACTGCCATCTCGTTGTTGGGTTCAAGGGATTTCGTCGCAAAGTTGATTTCAACAGGACGCACATAAGCAGTTTTTTTTTTTATTTCATGTTGACAAGAATAGTAAACACTCGTGGATCATTCGGGTTGGGAAAAAGGGGGGGGGGGTTCCGCTGACAACAGAACGCGATGTGAGAATATTGTATCCAGAGATGGAGGCCGAGAAGCGGAGAGAATGTTTTTGATGGCTTCTGAACGAAATGTTTTGGGCAAAGTTAGTCAAAGGGGTTGAATGTCTCGCCCGCAGCAACTAGCTCGGTATTTAATTGATATTTGTGCAAGTGTTGCAAATGTGAAAGCGAGCCTTTGTGCCTCGTGTTTTTCGGGCTGTGTTTTTGCACCAGCATCGGAGTATGGCCCCGTCAAAAGATTTAACAGCGGTGTGTACACAACCCCGCCGGTGTAGGTTTCAAGGCTGCCGCCGCCGGCTAAGAACTATATATTATGCGTCAGGGGGTAACAAAGCTGGGGGAGGCTTCGACATTTGCAGGGAGGATACTGGGAGGGCATAGGGGGACGATGGCTTCCTCGCATGTGGCGGGGACACGAAATCTATCGGCGACAGACAAGTCGCGTTGTCATTGCAGTCGGCAAAGGTATCAGTTACTTGGATTTCCCCAGTTATACCAAGCGTACAACATCACTGCACACACCAAATGTTACTTTCGTTGCCTCTGTACACACCGCTGGTTGAAACATAAGACGTATGCTTTCTCACGAACATCAAACAACGCGCGTTTGCGGAATCAAAAAGTTAATGCAGACTTTTCATCAAACGACCAATTGCTTAGGTAATTTCCATCACTCGAAAATAGAATGAAAAGTATTTAATATAGCGTTATCGTGTTTTTCTTTCTCCTTTTTTTTATCGTGTACCGACCTGGACTCGAGACTCGACCAAATCAAGCTTCATCGCCAATGCCTCGCGAGTAAAAATATCCGGGTAGTGACTCTCGTTGAACGCTTTCTCCAGTTCCTCCAGTTGCCATCCGTTGAAATTGGTCCGTGTCCGTCGACGCTTTCCGGTGCTCGTCTCTTTGTTGTCATGTTCCGTGTCGGTGCCTTGAGTAAATAGATGAGAAACATTAAAATTAGAAATTTTCAATTTATCCGCCCGATCTCTCCAGCGTCAGTCATGCTGAACCAAGGGGCAAAAAAAACCCGGAGCAATGCGAGCGGAGCGGTGGATATCGCTCTATGGAGTGTTTGTGTTTGACTGCGGTGTCGACGCTGAGAGAGAACAATTTGTCACCGCTCTGGCTTTGAATTATGTTCCAAGATGACAGCTATAGAGTGACTTTAAAAGTCTGTAAAAAGTGTCCAATTGATAGCAATAAAACCACGAGTAAATTGCCAATATTTATCATTCTTAAGAGTCATATTTGAAAAGGAGCGAAAATCTATATAATGCGATAGTTATTTGGTTGTGAGTTGTCCGTCGTGACTGTTGGATTTATGGCCTGTTCACGTCTCGCAATATAGTGTGGTGTGTAGTTTCTCTATCCGTTGGAATGTCGAGAGAATATTTGACTGAGTTACCTCCCACGCTAGGAAAAAAAAGGACATCACAAATGTACATATTTCGCCAGCTCGGTGTGGTATTTCTACCTCGTGTTTTCTCTCCCCTCTCAGCGCGCCGTGTACCGACTCGTTTTCGCAGCAAACTACGATGGCGGCTGTGTTTGTTCTTCACATCCGCGAGACAAAGGGACAAAAAACACCCCCCGAAACGTCTCGAAATCAATTTTGCGACCGATCGGTGTAAACGCAGGCGCATATGATCGAAGGTGCTTTTGTTGTTGGCTTTTCCCCCATTGAAAGCAATATATACAGATGGGCACGAGGAGTGGGCCGAAATCCTTTAAAAAATACGCAGAGTGCCTCTCTCGTTTACACAGGGCATAACGTATAACAAACCAGCGAAGTGGGTTGTTTTTGTAACGTTGCAATTCTATGTAAACGCTGGCCCTATTGATAGTTGCAGGGTAGAAACCAATTTGAAGAGGCCCGTCTTTTTTCTTGTTGTTGTGATACTCATCTTTAAAATAATATTGATGATTTGATCAATGTGAAGAAAACAGTACTGTAAATTACATTATTTAAACCAAAATAGTTGTCTAAGAAATCTTAAACTCGTTTATAACTATCGACATAATATCAATGCAGTTAAAAATTATAAACTCAAACGTGATGTCTATTTTGTGATATTAAGAATACAGAATCACTGTTTCGCTGTTTCCGGAAACCCGGGGCGCTATGCACAAATATTGGCTCGAAGAATTAAACTAAATTTCAAATGTTTTGTTTGTAAATAAGGCGATATTTTATACTAATATTACTTTTTTTGGCTGTACATTTAATTTGTTCACACGAGTTGATGTTTTTTTTGCGGAGTTGAAGAAGAATGAAATAGCGAGTCGGTGTGCAAAGGGGAGCGGATATTTTCTCACCGTCGCGCAGACAGGCTTTACGATCTGTCACTAATATCAAAAACAATATCACACCTTAACGAGCGTTGTATAAATATTATGTGCGTTAAATGGCAAATTTGGCGAACGCGCGACTGCACGCAAGAAATGACAATTCAACGCCAACATTGACGATGTTTCTGGATAAAATAAAATGACTCAAGAACGTGAAACGTTTTTCACCCGCCTAAAATTGTAGAGAGAGAGTTTGCATCCGTGTGTGTTCCCAAGAAGAGATTAATTTTTACTGCAGTTAACTAGAACGTAAGGGAAGGATGCATAGTTCACGTTTGGTTCATCTGTCAGAGACGAAAGAGAGTTGTAGACGGGTGTTTTGGACTCGTCATTCAACGGATCGTTGACGAACAAGCCAGTTCTTGTCAGCGCCTTTTCCGCCAAGAACACGGCCGATTATTTTGTCTTTCCTCTGTTATCATGGAGGGTGTACCATCCCTAGGGGGTTAGGTCTTCAGAGGAAAAAATAGATCTGCCCGGCCGGGTGAACTTGTCACTGCACGGATAGAAACATGCTGACAAGCGCCCGGTCTTGCTCTCTTGTGAGAGAGTTCACTACTGAAAGAGGAGTCTGTTGTTGTTGTTAGTTTTTTTTCGTTTCTTTTTTTTTGTCTACTTACTTGGTGATTGCAGGTTCGGGTGGTTGTGGCTGGCAGTCGTGGATGTGGTCGTTGTGATCATTGGTCCGTTGGTAGCGCTGCTCAGCGTGGTGCTGCTGAGGATCCCGTCGATCGAGAAAGGTACGGGGTTGGCGAGGCCGTGCAGCGACGGGAAGTCGAAGGCATGCGCGGCCCGGTGCAGCCCCATCGTGCCGCTGTACGGGAAGCTGCCCAGCGCGCCGAACGCGCGACCAAAGTGCTGGTCGAGCAGCCGAGAGTCCATCATCATCGCCGCGGATAAAAAATATTATTGTCCCCTGAAGTGGGCTGCTTATCGTAGCGTAGGACAGTAAAAGTGACGGGAAGCTCTTGGTAGACTTGTTGGATGAAAGAACACAGTCTTCGCAGGGGGTCCCTGGGACAACCCTTTCTCTGAGAACGCCAACCAATGAGAATTCCCTTTTCAATCGCCGTGACGTCTGCGCGGGTCACTATTAGCGTTAGTTCAGATCATTGCCAACTGTAGTACCATAGTACACCTTGGATCTCCTTGAAGTGCAATAGTTCTCTTGCGTCTTTCACAGATGGAAAGAAGTCGAAAAGGAAAGGTGAAAAAGCAGACTTTGAAAAATATTCTTGACAACATTTTGTTGAGAGGACAAAGCTAGCAACCGTTAAAAATTGTGCCGCGGTGCCAGAACCGGAGTCACTGGAACTCTGGCCAAAGAAAATGTGTAATTGGTTGTGTCGCCTGCTTGCCCGTCTGAGAGACGTCGTTCTGTGTTACAATTGCTCTTTGACAAACACCTTAACTTGTCCAATACCAAAGAAACAATTGTCACCCATAGGCACGATAATTGGGGAAATTAAATTCAACCCCCCCCCCCCCCGACCGGCCAAGCCTTTTAACGGCATAGCATGTTCATTCCCAACACTCAACACTTCGGTATTAACGCTATACACTTTCGCCTAGACATTCAATTAACGGAAAGTGATAGATAGCTGCCCAATTATTGTTATTAACAGTCCCCATTCCGAGTCAGTGGCCCGCGTGGTTTCGTCACGGTACTCTTGTTTTGTTTTTACTATCATTGCCCCCCCCCCCCACCCACCCACCTTTGCGCGCAGCCCCAGCTCTTCTCGATGCCGTCCTGTGGTGGGTGTACACGCCCCATTGTCTCCCCCCTTCCAACTTGATATTGTCGGATGTGTTGCCATGTCAACCGCTCGCTACCAATTATTTCGATGACTTCGGGTCGCTCGACGCGGCACGCATGAGTGAGTTGCTTTTTGTGGTCGGCAAGGTTGGGGGAGCTAGGCTGCACAGAAGTTGACACATGGTAAGGCAAGGTAGCGTAAAATCGAATGCTACCTCACCGAGTCGTCACTCAACACACCCTTTTTGTAGTAAAAACAAGAAACCACAACTTTCCTACACTGACATCATGACTTTCTGCGAATTCGAAATAGACTGTTACCATGGAAATCAACGCAAGGGGAACAAATTATGTTTTTGAATTTCATCGATGTCAAGTACACTATTTTATTCCCTATTTTTTGCAATGGAACATCACCACAACAATATCAAAAGACACTAATTGACTGGTGCACCGGTAGGAAGGATAAGTCGCAGGCTCTGAAACGATTAAACAAGCCGTGTTGATATCCTTCCTTTCTCTACCTTCCTGTTGGCCCGGAATTTAAACAAAACCTCCCCTTGAAATTTGGCCGGAGTGACTGTGTCCACAGTTGATCATAAGGACGCCGCGGTGTGTTGACGCGATTGTTATACGTTCAATCAAGCGCCCAGTGTGTCGTCGATCATTACACTAAACACAGCCGTTTATGCGCAGACACCGTCCTCTGTCGGCGAAAGTCGTCCGTCATCGAATTTTGGCCCTTTGTATATTTGTAAATGGTAGTGATACGCCACCGGAGAACTTCGTTGTAATTGGCCAGCCCCTTTCCTAAACTATCACCCACAGCCATGCCAAACTGCGAAATTGCCCGAGTTCCCCGGGACCACGCTTATACCCCTAAGTAAATAAATAGATAACAAAATCGAGTGACATTAATTTTTGCCCTCCCGCGAAAATATTTTCAGGTTTGTTTTTGTTCGCTTGAATGAGCAAAACTAATAAATTATCGCTCCGCTCAGAAAGATATCCGTTATTTTCTCTTAACGCGGCGTGAAAGGTAACATTAACGTATGATCACTTTCGATTTAAGCGAGAGCGAGCCCTCCATTCGCTGAAAAGTGCCTCAACGACCGTTGACTCTCATAACAACTTATGAAAAATTAATTTAGCGTTGTTAATGTAACGTACGCGTTTTGCGAGGTCAAAAAATGGTTGCCCATTAAACTTTGAAGGGTGATAGAGAGGGCTGAGCCCCCCGCTCGCGTTTAAAGCTGCCTTCTAAACCCATTTCGATTAAATGGCGTCTGTTCAACAGGGACAGAGAGTCGTCCGACTCGCTCGGCGAAGAATATTGGCTGTGAACTGGAGAGAGGGCAATTGCCAGCAACGCGCGCACAGACGCGACAGTCTTAATACTAGCACTCTAGACTTTGATATTATGAGAACCATTTATTTTTCATCGCGCCGGGAAACTACCAGGAAGGGGAAAAAACCCTGAAAGCGCTGGGATGATGGATTACGGTAGAGAAGCAGCTCGTTTTGTCCCTAATTGAATTATGCTCTCGTGAAGGTTAAGGAAATATAATGTGAATTGGAAAATGGAAACTTAATTAGCCGATGTGGAAGACTTGCGGATTATTTTAGCTCAAACTGGCCAATGTACTACCAGTCTGAGAAAAGTGGTTGCCCTGCCTTCGTGTGGATGTGTGCGCACCACTCTGCTCGACCGGTGGAACGCGCCAGGTCCAGCAGTGGAACTCATTCTTCCAAAAAGAACAGAGAAGGAACCCTCTTTAAGCTCGAGTACAGCACGACCCCGATCACCCACACACTTTGAATTGAGGTAAACATCGCCTGAGAAGTTAAGTGTGTCGGTGTTTCAAGTTTCGCCCCACATGGTCGGTGTTCGTCGTGGGAGAAGCCTAAACAAAAGCGGTCTGGGCACGTCTTCCGTTATTGCTGCCAAAGACGCTCTGGTGGACCTAGAGTATCGTCCAGGTTATATACCTAAAGGCTACAGCAGAGAAGAGTACACAAGTATGTGCTGGGGAGGAGTAAAGTATCCCGAGCAGGGGGGGGGAGAAACTTGTTAATTATTTTGTGATGTTTTTCCGTTTTCATTCAGACCTCCTTGAAGGAGTTGTGGTTTTCAGGACACTCGACTAGCACGCATTGGATAGAAAACATACACTATCGTCTTCCTTGTGTACTCTGCGCCCTTAACTTTGCGCGCTAAGCCAGCTTCAATAAAAACTTCATGGTGCTTATGTCATTACTTGGCAAAGCATTAATACATCCACGTTTGAATCAATGACATTTGTGAACCTTCTCGTTACTTCATCCTCTATCGGCATCCTCGCGTTGCCTTGCCTACGAGATCATCCATCACTCGTCACACACTCGGCCGATGTTCACTTGTTGTAGGTCGGCTGCACCACCCTCGGTTGCCAGGCACCCCCAAACAGAGTTCCGACCAATTACGTTCGGCGACGCCACAGACGTTTCCACAGCAACATATTGAGCGGTTAACATCGCGATATCGGGACCGTTGAAATGGTCACCGTACCAGGGACGTTAACTGAAAGTGGGACGCCCTTCAGCAAGGAACGTCTTGATTTCCGATCGAAAATAGACGACAACAAATGTTTCTCCACAAGTAGAGATTCAATGGGAATGGGGAATGGGATATTGTTAGTGGCAATACCACTGAGATAAAGATGTTTTTCTAAAGCCCCTGGTCGATAATTCGATTATGGTCAAAAGACACAAGAAGGCTCATGTTTATCGCACGCTGCGCGTAAGGTCACCCAGTCCATCCGATGATTTCTAATGAGTTGTCCGAAAGTGGACTGCCGGAAAATTGAACGAAAATGAAGAAATTTTCTCACACAAGAGGATACCGAAGAAAACCTGAATTTCAACTTTATGATAATACAAAAGATATCAATATATCCTTCATTTTGCACTTGTCTTGCACAGTCCACTCTGAAGACGAAAAATACAAAAAAATGAAAAACTTAAGAGATCAGCCGATTTTTTGTTTGTTTGTTTGTTTACTTGAACACCGAGGCTGTCTGTTTCCACTGAACGATGTCAGCTTGAGTCGGTTAAGTCTTTTTTCTCGCCCTCTAGGATGCTTACTCGTTTCTGAGATTACCGGAACATTCAGTCACATTTATTTATTCGTATAAATTACCCGAGGTGATTATTTTACTATTGAATGTTTTAACTGTGGTCGTTACACGGTACATGTGTTATCGCCGCCATTACTTACCTATCGTTAACTAAGTTGCGGCCTGATGTACGTTTGTACTCTGATTAGCAACCACGTCAACGCTTTTTTTATTTCTACACCGGAGAGGTCTGGTCCTTGACATCAACTCATCGGCTGTGGGCGGTTGCCCGAGAGTAACCGCCCAGCCAAAAAATGACATGTCCGCAATCAGGCTCGAACAAAGCGCCTTTTGGTAATTGTTTATAATGATTGTTACATGGAATTAGAGAATGCACTTTCCCATTCATCGCGCATCCTGTGTTATTGTGAAAAGTCGGTTGGCAAAATATAATAGTTCGGAGTGATACTTTGGGCGGTGGAGACAAAAAGAGGACATGAAGGGGACAACGGAAGCATTATTTTCGCCACCGATCAAGGTTCAATTGTCAGGCTAGACGAAACGGCGTCGGCATGCGTCAGATAGTTGCCCTGAAACTGAGAGCGAAAGAAATTATCACAACTGAGTCAGTTCTTATCCCGCTTCATATTTAATAGCTCCACAGGTATGGTAATTTGTAATATATCTTCCATTTTAAGTTACATGTATGTTCTGTCTGAAAAATAAAGTTTCTTGTCCCTGCTGCCAAAATCGTGTCGGAATGCCGACTTTCAACTCATCAATACGTCCTGCATGTACATGTATGCAATGTACAACGCTATTGCTGAAATCTTTTATTTGTGGTCCGAACTAACAGAATCCATTTCCCGCCCGTGACATTGAATATTGACATAATGCGTGTTATAAATTTGCAAGGCTTAATACTCTATATTCCCACAAATGTTCGGAAGTTAATAAAGAAGATTTAGTTATGTAGAACTACAACAGTTAAAATAAACCCCTTTATTAAGCCGTTTTCGTTTTCTAGTATGTTTGGTTGAAATTGTCTCTCTGTTGGTAGATGTTGGTGCCAGGAATTCAATACTTTCAGGTGAGCCTGTCACGTGACGCTGCCGCGGATCAATGTGCATTCTGGTCGAAATGTGGCCTATCATCTGTTGCGTGATGAAAACCTGCTGGGTACAAATGAAACTAACGCTTTAGATCTCGGAGACCCTAAAGGGTATGTTTTCATTTTTAAAAACTCGGAGTACATGAGAAAAGAGTCACTTTTAAGAGCGAACCTTTCACGAGCTGACCGTCGGTTCGCGCCAAACAGCTGTCCAGATTTCAGTTCATGGCGCGGTGAAAGTTTGAATGCAATCCTTTGCTGTTGCAATCCGTTGCAAACAAGCCGAGAGAATCGTGGATTCCCCAACTAGTGCTTTTATATGAAAAGTGGATTCCATGTTAAAATTTGTCTGACCTGCCCCAGAATCATAAACAGCATATGTTTCTGGTGAAGTGTAAATGTAAGGGATACGGCGAGGAAGACATGAGTGTGTGTCATTGAACCTAGGCAAATCTGCACTGTATATTTTTACGGATGCAGAAATAATCCGATACAAAAATAATTTGTGTCGGTGTGAAATGTCTGTAACACATCGAATCGGCATTCAGAGAAGGATTGCTCACATTCTGACAAAAATTGTCGGTCGCTCTTCTTGGCGCGCAAATAATTTTGATGAGTCACAGCCGAGCAGCGAGAATTTTTGCGCTTCGTGCTTAGACATATTTCAGGTGGCAGTGAGCGGGATTTGTTTTGAACTCTTCAGCAGTTTTGCGTAAATCTGAAAAAATAGACCGCGTCTCGGTGCTCTGTGCAGAATTTACACCCATATGCTCAATGCTTGGCTGGGGATTTACTATGAAGGCAGTACTACGACTAGATCAGGACCGCAGCCACAAGGATCCAATTTGTGATGGAAGTTCAAAATCGAAATCGTCTGAGATCGTTCACTTTTTACCCATTCCGCGCAGGTTTCTAGGTGTTCCCTATTGATATCACAGCCCCTCATAAAGACAATCTCCCCGGCACGTATCGTAATGACTCCGGGCTGAATAATGGCCCTTGCCGGTGATGCTCTTGTATGGGCGCAGTATATTCCCCGCGGAATCAGATGAGAAGGACGGAATTGAAGTCTCTAGTTAGGGGAAAATTAAAAACAACACAGGCCGTAAAAAATAAAAGTCGTATCCCCCTACCGCATAATTTTCTTTTCGCCTCTCATACAATGACAGCGGCAATCCGCATGCGTGTTTAATGTATTCCGATTTCCACACAAGGTTTGACATTTAAAGGAAGTTTGAGGGTGTCGTTTATCTGACACATGGCTATCACTTGTTTCCAGAACGAAAATTTTTAAATGAGACTCTTCTAGTATTTTTGTATGAGAATTACTGAAGAGGGAAAATAGTCACATACGTTCCCTTGAGCATTTCGTACGTTGATCTTGAATTGCAAAAACAAAAGAAAGAAAAAGAACTGGAATGGTTTAACCTGGCAATAGAGCTTCGGGCATCAGGCGGAAAGTGTTTCCGAAGTGACGTGGTTTTGAACATGTGTTTGATGTCAAAATTAATATTATTCTAAAAGAAAATATCCCCGCACGTGAAGGACTCTCTCTCTCTCTCTCTCTCTCTCTCTCTCTCTCTCTCTCTCTCTCTCTCTCTCTCTCTCTCTCTCTCTCTCTCTCTCTCTCTCTCTCTCTGCTCAATTTACATATGACGTCACATAAGCGCCAGAAATAGTAACCAATGCATTTAGCACAAGCATAGACACAAACACAGGGTGGTATCAGGTACTGTGTTTCGTAACGGCAACCTAGCGAAATAAAACACACTTCTATATTTTTTTTACTTAATCATAATTTGTATTTCCTCGCCGTACTTACGCCCTGACTCCAACCACAAACCATATGCAAGGATACTTGCGGAAGGGGCAGGGGAGGGGGTTAAACAACTTCAAGACAGCAGAAACGTAAAAAAAGCAAAGATGCTTGATTGCCTTTGTTACAACACTGTCCGTGAAGCGTATAATTGTTTATGGCTAAATACATTTAATTCTACGCTTTGCTCTTTGACATAAATCGCTGTCACAACTCATTGACCGTACACATATACCTGCCTGAGCGTCTTCAAAAAACTCTCTCCAGTTCCCCAGCTGTTGTAACGGAAACTAACGTCCTTTTGTAACAATATTTAATGGACCTGGGATGTTTACTACATCGCAAAGACGACACTAGAGAATATGAGAAAACTGTATCGTACCAGGCATTTCTCGAAAGAGAACGCAAGCATTAAATGCCTAGACGATTATTCGGCTGAAATTTCGTCCCGTGGGCCTGTGTTTACGTAGCTGCGCCAGAGTCATAAAAAATGACTGATCTCGTGTTTTCTGTTAGTTCTAACAAACTGATTAAAATGCTGAAGATGCGCAGAGACCCCCGAATGGAAATTTTATTTGCTTCTTTTAAGTATACCTAAATACCTCCATGCCTCTCGTCCGCCCCTCATTTAAGACAGAGAGGTAAACTCCTTAGAAGGTTTTATGATTTGCCTTGCAAGTGCCGTATAGTGTTTCTGAAAGACATTACGAGGACATTTCAGCCAAGAAGTGAAATTACAGAAAAAAACGCGTCGTAATATTTGATAGAGTGATGTGCCTGACCTTATCTAAACAGTGAGATGGACAGAAAAAAGCAGACAAACAGACATATACCTGTAAAATTCAATTCTGTTTCAATCCTACCCATTCACTTGATGACGTCAAACCTTAAGAGTCGATAAACAGTGACAGATACACCGATAGGCAGCGATGAGACAGAGAGATACATGTAGATGCCAGCACAGAAAGACGTAGACGAGAGAGCAAAGAAGAGGGGGAGCAGATAGGCAGAGAGAGGGGTGTGGGGAGGGAGGGGATGGGAGAGAGAGAGAGAGAGAGAGAGAGAGAGAGAGAGAGAGAGAGAGAGAGAGAGAGAGAAGAGAGAGAGAGAGAGAGAGAGAGAGAGAGAGAGAGAGAGCCTTTCACTTCATATAGTCGCGCATCACAAGAGCAGATAAAAGCTCCAACTTTATCAGAACTTTGAAACGCTCTCTCGCAAATGTGACTGATATGCGGACGTATAAATCTTCATTTGGCACCGAAGAGCCGTAAGTTAGCTTTATTTTGTCAGGAGCTGTGATTGAGTACGAGTTTAATATTCAGACAGTCTACGGAGCGGTATTATGTTCTCTTCAGCCCCTGTTTGGCTTATCGATGAAATCATCAGCGTTTATACGGATAGAATTCGATTCACCTGCTCGTGTGTGTGCCAGGCAGTATAAGAGTATGACAGAGAGACTGAGATTGTGTGAGTTATACGCCGATGTATGGAATTTCTATCGTGTGAAGATCTCAGGATGAGACAACGGGTACAGCGCTGACATCCCATCGCTGCGCCACTGCCAGCCTCGCACTCAGAATAACACCATAGCTTAATAGCGTCTCGGTGTATGTTTGTTGTTTTTTTAATTTTTGTTGCTTGTTTGTGTTTGTTTGTTTGTATTTGTTTGTTTTTCGAGGTTTGAGAGACTAGATAAAAAAATACGTATACTTGAGAGATTACACATTACAATTCGCGATATGAACAAAAATACTCCGTCGAAAATATTCACAAAATTACAAGCTCTCCTTAGGCACAAACTCAACACATGGTGGTAAACTACAGTAAAATACTGATGGCGAATACAATTTCGTCTTATTTCTACCCACATGATGAACAACAGCCTATAAGAACAACTCTCATTGGTTGAAATGTTTGGCAAGGGCAGTTTTAACCTATAATTGAAGTTGTCTAATTGGTTAATTTCTCTATGAGGAAACTTGGAAAAAGACATTTTGTTACAGCAGACCCAAGGGTAATCGAACCACTGATCATACGGTGAATTTGCACGCTTTGGGGTTTTACTTGAGGTAGAATGAGACACAGAATACTTATTCGGATTCCCGAATTCTTTTACAATCCTCTCTGGTCTGCTTCTCGGTTGCGTGGTTGACCTATTTTGAAGCCTGTAAAGTAGCGAAGTTCTCTCATTGTATTTTTTAAAAATAATTTTAATAAAGATTGTAGCGGCCATTTTGAATTTCAAATCGTTGGTAAATTTTTGGCGATTTGTTTATCGAGTCCAAATCGAGACCCCTGATTTTTATTCTTCATTCATGAATGACAGTTTAGAAGTAGTCTCCGTTGTGAAAGTTTTACTGAAAGTTCAAAACTTTCTGTTTCGATACCATCTTCATAGAGAAAAAGTTAGTCCTGGAAATTGTTAACTTAAATTATCAAGTTGCTCTCGGTATTTTTCTTGGACCTTACTCGTGTCCTGCAGTACCACGATGCTACGCTCTTTCATGCATTTATAAAGAGGGACACTGTCAAGTGATCTTGAAGTTGTAAAAAATATTTTCCGTCGGGTGTTAGCCGAATCGAAGATGAAATGAGGCTAGGGTTTACCGAAAAACGCGTTATGGTTACAAAGCACAGCCCATGCGTCAAGCTGTCAATTTCGATCGAGTTACTCATACCCAGAGCGTAAATGTCTGGAAATGAAAGGATGGGGTCCCGAGAAAATGATCTAGCACGGACCGGGCGTATATTCAGTCGCTTATCTACCACCACCTTAACCGTGTTTATGGCTAAAACGCCAAGCCATCTAGAGGCAGCATTTACTAGCGCCTCTTATCTATGCACGGCTTGATGGAATTCCACGACTGTGTTGATAAAGTCAGAGTTATCGGAGAATGAATGTAGACTTTTCATTAGCGCCGTTGTATCGACTGAATATCTATTGCCGGGGCACGCTGGGCGACCCCGGAATACTGAGTAGGCCATCCGCTTCTTCTTGGATCTGGGGGATTTGTGCCGCTGCGGCCTCCACGACAGAGCTATGAATTCAGCCCGTTTATGTGATGGACAGACTGAAAGAGCCAGTTGCTGTAACTTTTTGTTGATTTTTTTTAACGATATTTGTTTTTACGTCAAATGCAAAATTCTTGTTCTACTCCCAAAGTCATGTTGAAACGCCCGCTATTTAGCCTGTCAACGCAGCGTCAACGTAGAATGCGCTGTAGTTGTTTACATTTGAATTCTGCTCCGGACCAGAATTCACTTGTCAACAACCAATAGCAATGCAGTTTACACAAGTGCATCGCCGAGTTGACAAGCTGAATACTGCGTATGTCAACATACTTTGAGGGTTAAAGCAAGAAACTGTAGTTTATATTAAAAAACAAAAATAGTGACAAGAAATCACCATAACTTACAGCTGCCGTCCCTTCAAGCAAAGTTAAAGGAGGACGAACTACTCATGTTGTTTTCTTGAAAAAACATATTGAGCAGCCTGCATAATAGGACTGGTTTAGAGAATACCGAGCCTGTTTAATTGTAAGAGTAAAAACTTAGTGTTAGGATTTACTGTCGTCTGCTGAAAAAAAATTGGCGCAAACAGAACAAAAATCCCGAAGAGAGTAGGAATTTCGTCTGGCTTTCAATAATGGCGCTCGCGTACTGTTGATGGTGTTTCAAATGACAAATAGGTCTGTTTTCAAAGTTGCAGGACTTAGCGGTGACGTTCTGTGCATTTTTCATTGCTTTTGTACTGTTTGTGAAATTCAGTTTCTCGCTCTAACCCAAAAAATCTTCAAAATGTGTAAGTTTTTCAACCCGGCCTCTGTGCGTCACTATATATGTAATAGTTAGTGTACCTATCGTCATCTAAGCGTTGATTAAGCCCATCTGACGCAGTCAGAAATTCTGCTTGTACAAGGACAAAACCAAACAACAACCAATGTATTACTGTTCACAAACGTTTCAGAATATAATTCAAATTTTGTTCCATAACATTGAATATTGTAAACAGTCTGACAGTGCGTAGTGTCTGCATAGTTACGTTATCATTCAACATACACTTTAGGCAGAAGACAGAAAGTGCACTGCCTCCTGGGACAAAAATAATGATAATATCATCAAAAGTTACAGGCAAACCGTCCCTTTAAAAGAAGTGAAGACAATTATCTAAGAGAAGTACTAGCTTGTTTGAATAATTTACATATTGATCTAATTCGAGGTAGAATATTTATGAAATCGTTTTGACGATGTGGCTCAGAGAGTGGTTGCCGCTCTGAGTCAAAAGTAAGAGAGGGTCGGAGTTCATAACGCAAGGTAAATATTTAGCAGGCGACAGATAAAAATCGCATTCATTGAGAAGAATGGCGGGTTTCGTTTTAATTATTGCGATTAACATCTGAAAATTGACCAAAACGAGGCATATTATGACAGGTTATCGACCATAAATCAGGACATTCGAGCAATATCTAAGTGCTTCTCGACAGTCGGACATGTCTGACTGCAATAAAATCACGCATGGGGTTGTTACATGTCAGCGCTGTTTGAGATATATTGTATTACAAGGTACACTTAACGATAGGCGGAAGTCAGATTGTGAAAGCGGTGTCTTCTTTTCATCGCGGGAAAGAGTTCACATTCAATTTCGCCCGCGCGGTGAGACGATATTCAGCGATTTTTCGTCGTTACCTGGGTAACGGGGAGAAATCGTTATCTTTTGTTCGTCATTGGTATTTGTGCTTGGGGGGAAAAATGCTTTTGGTATAACGTGCATTAAAAGGTGTATATATTTTTCTCCGTTTGTTGTCTCTCTCGGCAGTCTCTGTCACTGTCGCAATGCTCCTTGGCGGTGACAAATCGACACTACAGCCGGCCAAACAATACTCCATCATCCATTATGTATTTCAGACTGCAGTGCAGCAGTTAACTTCAAACAAGCTGAAACGTATTAGACAACGCCAAGCGTTTCCCCTGTAGGCAATTACGGATAATTGAAAATTTCGAAAGTGAACAAGGCGCACAACGATGAAATGTACATTTGCCGATACGAGCGCGCCGCGGCGAATGGGATGAAATGTTGATTTCACGTCACGCTCCGCTGTTTTAATTTGCTCTCTCCGTTGCGAGGGGAGGAAGAGGCAGGAGACAATGATACTGAATCAAGAAGAGCGGAGAGAAGTGAGCCAGGAAATGGATTTGCATTCCGAGAAACGCGCCACAACTATCATCTCTTATTTATCAGTTGTGAAATGGGGTTTGCCAACGTAAAATGCATCGCACTGTCAATTTCTCCACATCACCACTCCCCATCTGTCCATCTGCTTCGCATGCCCCATACAGCACCGGTGCGTCGGCGTTCCTAATATCATTTTACTTTCGTCGGTAAAATTTTGTCCCTTTCCCATTTCCGGCCTGCTCAAGGATTAATGTATCCTCTACATGTCTCTCCCCATGTCTGTAACAATTAATTAATTAGTCAACCTCCCCTCATACACAAACTCAATAATTTTATCTCCCTGTCAGTATTTCCGTTTGAACGTCTCCATATATCGTCCCCTTTCTGCTCTGTCCCAATCTATCTGTCTCCCTCTCTGACACTTTCTCTCCACCTGCCTTTCCCCTATTTGTGTCACATCTGTTGTCACTGGTTCTGTCTCTTTTCTGTCGGTGTGACTATTCCTCCGGGGCCAAGAGTCTATGTATCCGTTAACTGATCTGACACCCAGTCTCTATCTCATTTTCGCTGCTTGCCTCTCTCTCTCTCTCTCTCTCTCTCTCTCTCTCTCTCTCTCTCTCTCTCTTCTCTCTCTTCTCTCTCTCTCTCTCTCTCTCTCTCTCTCCCCGTAACCGACCCCCTCTTTATATCCTTTCCACTCATTTTATCGTCAGCCCGATTAAATGGATTGTTTTCCCTTAACAAGCAAGTCCCATCAGCAAAGGAAATCTGATAGCATAATGGAGACAGACAATAAGACGAGGCTATTGCTACAGTTATCCCGCTATCAATGTCAGCTCTAGACCCTCTCTCGCTCTTTTGATTAAGCATCTACGGGCAAGAAGAAAAGCATCACGGATATGTCTGTGAATGTTTAAACAAACAAGAAATCCTTCTAAAATTGCACATTTGTTACTTACGCGTATTTGATCGGAAAAGTAACTGAGGTGAAATATTACAGCGAGTTAGACTTTTTTTTGTTTGCTGTAATTCACTCAAAGCGAAGACGGTTCGAAAACGTGACATGCGGAATGACGCGTTTAACAGTTTGTTTCCGTTACCGACTTCTGTTTCCTAATTCATATTTTATGGCTGTATATTCATTGGCGTGTTTATGTACTTCTGTGCCATAAAATTTCCGGTTTTGCGCAACAGAATGCAGCGGTTTGTTTATTTTGCTCGAAGTTATACTGTGGGACCCCAGGGTTTTATATTGTCGTGGATATTTTGATTATTTCTGGGTGTCTTGGGGTCTGCACAGTCGCTTCCGTTTAATCCCTAGTCTTGAGCTCCCTGTGATTATATTGAGTGAGGAAAGCTATCAATATAAGATCGGAATCGAACGAAATCGGTCAGAATTCAGCTGGGGGTCCAAAATAGCCACCTGGAAAAATTCCACTCGAACCGACCCTTCTTAACAATAGGGAAATACAAGTACACGTGAAGACTTCTGTTCTCAGCTCCTATGTCCAATCTAATATCGTCGATGGCTGAATTCTATAGTCCGACGAAGTGGAATCCATTTTCTCAACAATCACATTGCATGTTGTACGCTATGGTGCGTGTGTGTGTGCAAAACTGATACTTAGTTTTCAACATACGATAGGTAGAAAGATTTGAAATGCAAATTTGTTTTATAGAACAAAAATCATGAAAATAGGATCAAACGTTGCAGCTATGGTGACTTTGATGTATGACGTCACGTCGTTGGTTTTTGACGTGACATTGTTTCGGAGTCGCTTTCAAAGTGGCTTTTGTGCACTTCCCCCTGCCATCAGTCAGTCAGTGATAATATTAATGCTACGTCGGATTTTTATTGCCAACGATACCTATACCCATGGCTTGCTATTACGCGAGCATTAACGGAACCTGCCAACGTGTAATTATATCAAATAGATTTCACCCATTCAACAAATCGCATTTCACGCTTGGGCGCTGCTTCGGCTGAATGAATTTTTCAGCGGGCCGGCCATCAATTCACCGAGTTGGGGGCGGTGATGGCCATTGTTCAGCCGTGCCATCAGAATGGACGCGCGGTGACAGTGAAATGTCGTTCAGAAGTGCCCGTAAGGTGGAACTATTGCTTCTATTTGTATTGTTTCCCGCGAACGAGTCCGGGATTCGATCCGCCCTTTCCCCTTTCCCAGCTTCAGGACACGTCGGTTTTTTAAAAGTACAAGTGGTTGTTGACCGCTCGAAGCGGAGTGGGACGACTTCCTGTCGACGAATTATTAATCGTCGGAAGTGCGACAATTAGGTGGCCACATCGTCTCGACAACTCCTGGCGGACCAAGTTTGAAATCCACGGACGTTGTGCGAAAAGGCGAACTAATTCATTCGCCGACAACTCAAAACACCAACTGGAAGTCGTCCGTAGATTGTACGCGCCACCTCCAAATATACCCCAAGCTGCAATGTTGTAGTTAGCAGACGATATGCCTATCGTAATGGTAAACATTTATGATATAGAAATAAGATAAGCGTGACTGCAAATTTCCTTTCTTCGTCCCTGTCACAAACCAACGACTCCGCGCGACAGCTTAACAAAGCGCTCGCGTGTGATATTCATTAATTTCGATAATTAATTAGTTCGTAGGGAACAATGAATATCATTAAAGTAATTGAATTCATTTATAGCAATACATGCTAATTGGGGGTGCCGCGTCGACAAAATGTGTGTTTCTGGAAAATATGATTCGTCTGCTTGTGACGCACGACGCTCGGATTTGGACGCTTGCAATCACGTGACACACTGTCTTAAAGAAAACAACAAGGTAATTTGAAATGATACCGAATGGGAGATAGGCTGTATTTTAATGAATTATTTTTTTCTAATTAGCAGGCGTCTGCATTAATTGTCTGTTGAATGTCTAGCGCGCGGGGGTCCTGTTGGTAAAATGGATACTTCCACTGTTGGAAAGAAGAATAATTGAACGCTACTCTAGCCGTAGGTTTTTATTTCCGTTAGGGAGTCTTTCCCAGATTTTGATTTCAACTGTTTGTTCAAACGCGGCTTCTCCGCACATTCGACTGAAACAGACACCCGAAAGGTGATAAAATTCGAAATATTCAGGTTGGACAGTTCGGAAGGGAATGAAACGGGGGGGGGGGAGAGAGAGAGCAGCCTGCAGACCTATATGATGCGAGCTGGTGAATTCGTGTGATATCGCAAAGGGCAATCAATACGGTATAAAATATAAACGCGATAAATAGGTTGAGATTATATTTCCGTAGACCTCCCACTTGGCGGAGTTTTCTTTCAATGCTCTTGAAGACGACACAACAAACACAGAGCCATTCAATTAAAGCGTCATGACACCGAGGAATCGCGCTTCGCCCGAGGGGCAAAGAAAAGCCGGTGTGTGCGGTCGGCTGCCGGACTTTTGTCGTCGGTGAGGGCGCACCGGGACGCCGCGCGCAGCGATGCGTGTTAATTTAGGATCCGGCCCAGACACGGAGGGTCGAACACGGCAACAGGTGATCCACTAATTAATCACGATCTGAAGTCCTCATTTAGTAAATGAATTCGACGATCCATTTATAAATAACCTAGTCAAGCATTTAAAACTGCTAAACGTGACTTTCTTTCGAGGAAATGTCCCGTAATAGATATCTTTGTACTAGAAAAGAAAAGGAAGTTCTGAACCCCCGCCAAAAATTGTCCGTTACAACCAACTTGTACCTGCGACGGAAATGCATTTTCAAACTTTCCACATTTTCAGATATAATTGAAAATCGACATAAGTAGGAGAAAAATTCCCCCGCGATGAAAATATATTATGTAGTAAAGATTCTTCCCGAGATTAACAGAGCTGAACGCTGTCTAAATTGCATTCAATTGTTCGGTTTTTTTCGCGCATAAGAAAACAAAACCATCCCTACGTAAAACGGAGCGCTGACAGCGATATTAATTAGACGGGGCTATTAAGGCACTTTCAATGCAGACAATGGTGTCATCAAAATGATCGTGCAAGTTGTCGCGAAGAATCGGCCCCCGTATGACAGATGAGTCACGGAGAGACATCGCAAGCGTTCATCGCACAGCGACCAGACGACCACTGTGCGCGCGCCAAAACTTCGCAAGGAAGCTGGAAAAACCCCATCAAAAACAAGTTGTCGTCGAAGGTTTATCGAAATAATAGTTTGACACTTAATTATGTCAACAAAACAGTTTTTTAAAAAAACCCAACGAGATCAATTTAATAACATAAATCAATATAATAAAATAGAATACTTCGCTTCGGCTGTTGCTGTTTTATGTATTTGCCATCAATTTTGGTTGTCTGTAAAATAGAGTTTCTTGCTCTAGTGCCAATACCTTATCGAAAAGCCTAGTCTTCAACAATTGTCCGGACATAGCCTGTCTGTGATGTCCAACTCTGCCCTTGACAACTTTCTCCAGCATAGAATTCATTTGTCAACAATCGACATTGCACACTGTTTACAACTCGTTGTGCTTATAGGGATAATGCATAGTATTTCACCATACCATAGTGAGAAAAATAGAACAACATATTACTGAGCCAAAATGGTGACAATGTTATCTTAAGTTACTTGTTCCATGATCATAAGGTATAACGCGCCTAAGAAGTTTGGATTCTCAAATTTCTACAATTAATTAATTCTTTTTCTGATCTACCTCTTATGGGCGCTCAATTTAAAGCTCTTGGAAAAAGAAAAAGAAATTCACCGTCTTAGTTTTTCGAAAATCAAAACTTTAATTTTTCCCCGTAGAGTTAATACAGGGATAGCGGCCATTTTGAATTTCAAATATCACAAAATGTCGGGTAATTTGTTTCTCCAGTTCCAAACTTTGCACGATGACCCCTGTTGATATCTTGAGAGACTGGTTGAAAGTTTCATTGAAGAAATTTTGAGCAAAAGTTTAAGTCTGTCGCTTTCCAGTCACATTCTACCGTAAAAACTACAGCCAGACAGCGGCAAGGCATCCTTGGCAGCTTTCACTCAGAGTAAACAAATAAGACAGAGATAGACACTGAAATAATCAGATAAAGTGGGCCCTTATGCACAATTATTTTTACAAAAATAATCCATCATTAGAAGTAACCACTTGAATAAACATTTACAATGAATATCGGTTTTGTTTTGTTTGTTTTGTGGTTTTTTTTTTGGGGGGGGGGGAGAAATATGCAAAGACTTTACACTGGGAAGTGAAAAAGCAAGCGTGTGGCAGAAGTGTGCTGTAGTCGATTATCCGGACACATTCTGTTTTGAAATCACCCAGCCATGCATCATGTCTCCGCAAGGGGTGCGTTGGCCGTTTCCGTAAAGTGCTGTAGATCGTGATACTGGCAGTCCTTATACTTTTACCTCGAGTTCGATTATTTGTAACTTTTTGTTGTATATTCCAGTATTTTATTGTGTTTCTAACATGATATCTTGTTCCACTCCAAAACATCCATTGTCCGATTTACCAATAGTCTGCCTATGTGTAATGTCCTATTGCCTTGTTGAGAACGTTAGATAAAGTGTAGTCCGGATGAGAATTCATTTGTCAACAATAACATTACATTATTGCATATAATTGCAATTATATTTTTAAGGGGGAGAAAGAAGACAATCGGTTGCTTTTGTTTATTAGAACAAAATGATGAAAGTAGTAAGGCAAGTTTGGCTTAAAATAAGCCCACCCCAGCCATGTCTAAAATCCGTTTATAAGGGAATGTTCCTTTGAGAAAAAGAGGAATTATTTCTAATGAAGCTCTGAGGGGATTCAGAGCTAGAGTTAGGGTTGGTTTTGGGGGTGCAATAAATTAAAAACATTTCCAGCCAAAAGAGGGAGTTAGAGGATGGGCCTACAGGAATTATTTCCTATCAAAGTTACAGTTACTGTCCCCTCAATTATTGAAAATGTTGTAATATTCTGAATTTATAATTAATAACACCTTTGAACTACCATTGTCGATCAAAAGGGTAGTAGTTCTATCTAAGCTAACAATGTTAAATTTTTGCACATGTCCCGTTGAACCAAAATTTTCATCTTCATCTGGAAAATGCATGCCCTATTAAAACCCCCTACAAGCTATTCCTTGTAATATCAGGTTTGCAGGGATGAAACACAATGTGTCTCCTGTACATTGAAAGCATTCAGAGAGCCTGTTCCGTGAGAATATTCGTGGACAGATATAATGGCGACCAGAGAAACGTATACCGAACAAACAAATAAAGCGCAGGGTAAAAATATTGGAAATATTTTGGTTGTTTGGTCCCTTCACCTTTGACGTAACGCAACTCTGTGGTTTAAGAACCTACACTCGAGCGTTCTGTTCCGTTACAGTTTTGAATACAATTGTTGGTCCATGGTGGTACATGGGCAGTAAACGCATTCCATCCTCGTAATCCTTGGCCCTCTGTCGTAGCCTTGTGATGCTCCAGTTTCTCCTTTCTTCCGCCGGTCCGTCGAATAGCCGCCCGTCGGTGGGGCAGAGTGGGAGGCTGGTGACCATCGGGGGCAACTGCGGCGGGACCACGTTCAGAAAGGGCGCGGAAACTCCCGCGCATTTGTCCATGCAATTCGAACTTTCGTTTAATGGCTCCTGATTGGCTATTCGTTCGCCGGACGCGACGTTGCGCGCCAACTTCTCAGTACTGCTCAGACCGCTTGTTTTGGTCCCTTTCGACTGCCGGTTGTGTTTCTCCTGTTTCCGCCACTTTGCTCGCCGGTTTTGAAACCAAACCTGTTGACAAGGTCAGAATTGAGGAAGACATTGGTGAACACTTACCCAAAATAAAAAAAAAACCCAACCTAATCACACCGTTGCCATATCGGTTGGGTAGACCAAGAATGGTAGTCGACCTAGTACATTTGTGGCCGTGGTTGTGATGGTTGTCATTGAGGAAAATACGGTTTGTTTCGGCACACTTGCCTTATCGTTGCCAACAGTTGTTTAACACAAGCATTTATTAACTTCAAAGTGAATTCTATGAACTGTGTATCAATCCAAAACGCCAGTCGTCCACCATCGACTGCACTAATTAATTGCTCAAGAATTTACGCTTGTTCAGATCACGTTATCACGTTCGGACGGGCGTTCGATAAAGACTTCTAACAAGAGACCGTTGTAAACACACCCATGTTTTTGTCCCGTCAAACAATGAAGAACTACTCAGTTAGAAAATCAATACAATTAAATTGTCCAATTTGCTTCTAAGTAGCACTCTTCCAATAATAATTTACAGCTGAAGTGGTCTTCTAATCGAGCAATTAATTCTCATTTTGGAAGCAAATATGTTTGTTTTGTTATTAACAAAACTACAAGCCACAGTAGACTATTGAAAATTATTTCAGGTGTCGATCTGTCTTGACAGTAATTATCGATATTTTTCTAACCTTTGTCGATGTGATGAAAAATAAGACATGCGATGTCTTTGTTAATAATCAATTTTGTCATCATAGCGATCAGACACTACTTCGACCAGCCGCGACTGGGCTAGAAAAAAGTCCAAATGAGACGGAAAGGTTGGGGTCAATCGAATGATTACTGTTAGCTTTTCATTCACGTCAGCGTAGCTGTCGGCGTTCGTCGTCTTAGCAACATATCATTGAAGGAGAGTGATATTTCGACACTTTCTCCGAATCGATTTTCCCCTTTTGTGTGGCTATTGTGAGCGCTTATATTGTAGTTGGGAATCATAAAATTAAATTAGAATTCCTAATAGACTTGCTTTGTTGGCTGGATGAATTTTGAAAGGGCAGACAGCGATAACGCTTTTGTTTTTCATCGGTGTAATATATCGCGATCGCTTTTCCACTCCATGTAATTAATTACGGTGTAATATTCAATTTGATCGAACAAGTTTTTTTTTTCTGGTTCGGGGTTGTGTGAATGTGTGTGTGTGAGTGTGTGTGTGTGTGTCTGTGTGTGTGTTTGTTGATCGTCTCGATCTTCTTCCACGACTCATGAAGGTTCCCACTAAGCGTGTAAAATTACATGGCAATTGCTCATATGGCTAGTGTCGTTCTTGCAATGTGCAAGGAAATAATGTGCGAGAACGTGTTCAAATAAACCGAAAGGTAGAAATCGATCTCCAGTAATTTTACAGTATTTGTGTGTGAAAGTGTGCATATGTATGTATGTATGTATGTATGTATGTATGTAATGTATGTATGTATGTATGTATGTATGTATGTATGTATGTATGTATGTATGTATGTATGTATGTATGTATGTATGTATGTATGTTTGTATGTATGTATGTATGTATGTATGTATGTATGTATGTATGTATGTATGTATGTATGTATGTATGTATGTATGTATGTATGTACGTATGTACGTATGTACGTATGTATGTATGTATGTATGTATGTATGTATGTATGTATGTATGTATGTATGTATGTATGTATGTATGTATGTATGTATGTATGTATGTATACATGTATGTATGTTAGCTTAAGTATTAAATGTTCGTGACCATATTTATCTCTCTATCTATCGATATTATCTACTATATCTATGGAATGGTCTATGTCTTTGTGTATTAATCATCTTTTTTATTCGCGTGTCTACCTTCTATTGAAAAAGGTATTGTGTGAAATTGTGAAAAGTACGTTCACAGTTGTGCGAACAACAATGCATGTTTTGAAATTAAAAGGCGTCGAAAAGAAAGACGGTGCTGTATGTTAATGTAATCTAAGTCATACACTTGATGTGCATTGTCGTTGAATGTTGACGTGTAATGGCATGAGTTGAAAGTCATGTGTTGTATAGTGATCCGATTTCACATTTGGTTATGGTTCGCCCTTTTTTTTTCTGGAGATAATTTCTGACGTACGGCTTGCTCTTTTGGGAACAAGGATGAAATTTGCCGTATGATCTACGCGAAAATAAACTGTTAGCCTATCTATCTTGACTGCTTGATTCAATCGCTCGGGGCTTCATTTCAAGCATATTGCTCGCCTGCCTGTATTACCTTGAGAAAAATAAGATAGTGCGGCAGCCTCGGTGTCGGAGGCGCCGATATCACGTCAGATCATCACCCAGCGAGTGCTTGCCTCTTCGCCGAGGCACTTGTTTATCCACCTGCTGCGGTTCATCTCCCCGGTGGCGCGGTCTCCCGGCGACCGGTTTACTCAGGAGCGGCCATCTTTGGTGCGTCCATTGTGTCGCGCTAATTCAAATAACAAGAGCCGTTCCTCGAGAGACACACTTTATAGCACGAGTGCCACTTATGATAGCTGGAGCGCCCGGAGCTGCCGTCTTACTGTTTTTGTGGTGAACACCGTGTATTTGTACACCTGAACTTTTGATGGCTAATTATGGACGGATTTCCAGTTTTTTACTCATTTCACACCGTTTTACAAGTTTTCTTATTGATTTGGAAATCGCCCATGTATAAACTATGACCCTGTTCTTTTTTTTCTAATCTAATTGACGTCAAAGCAGACGGGTGCTGCATAGCTGCAGCATCTCGTCATAGGCATTTTTCCGTGCCGAACCTTTCATGACAGGTTCATTCACAGTACCCGAAAACGTTCGAGGAAACAGTTAGCGCCCCCTCAATTTCTTCGCCGCCCATTCTGACTATTCTCAAAGCCGTGGACGGTCCCTACGCTTTACATTTGTCTGCCGATAGATCGCATCATCTTTGACTGTCCTCTGCACCTCTACCCGTGTTTCTAGATCGATCCGATATTTTCCGTGTTTTTTTTTCCTCCGTACCATTACCTATTTCCACTGTACCATTACCTATTTCGGTATCCCGTCTAAAATTCTGACTCTGTCTGTCTCCCCGTTCCTCCATCCATGTTTGTCTCTGCCTCTCTCTGTCTGTCTGAATTTTAGAATGTCGCGGAAAATTACATGTACGAGACAAAACAAGGGATTGACAAAAGTTGACGTTCATAAATTCTAAGTTCACACAGTTTATACCAGCCTTAGTTCCTCTTCTTTGATCGAAGTATGTAGTTAATTTGTGTTCGTCACATTCCCATACTAGTCATTTCGGTTTCACAGTGCCTAAAACTACCGCTGAGGGCGTGCGGAATCGAAGGCTCGGTTTAGTAGGTCCGGCATATTCGTTCTAACATATTCATTCCACTTCCCCCGTTACTTTATTTAATTTTATTTCGAAAAAATCACCTCGTTATTCCCACTATAAGTTAACACTGTATTATTGGTAGTAAGTACTCTTGCTGTCTTTATACCTGCCTCTGCTGTTGTGCCTAACTCATTTTCCGTACGCCAGCAAATTCCCTGACTGAGACCGCGGAGAGATCCCGGAAAAAGGTTGACTCTGATTACTGTGGGCCTGAAATATGCTTTTAATTGTTTCAGAATAAGAGCCGTATCATGGTTAAACATTTGCGAACATCTGAAGCTGGTTAGATTTGAAATATCATTTTGTCAAGAAAGCAGAGGAAATAGGTGAAAGACGGTTTTGCTCAGTATGTCTCTGCAACACTGAACCCTACGTTTCTTTTCCGGGTAAATATTTATGCTTTTACATTTCCTCATTCTCATAGATTGTACACAAGCGGGCAAAGACTGCCGTCTCTATTGAACTTACCTCCAACTAAGAGGTAGCTTTTGTGAAACACAAGTTTCAAACGACAATTTTTTCCCGAATTCCACAATTTTATGCTAAATCGAACCAATGTATTACCTGAAGATGCGCAAAATGTGTTTAAGCTGGCGTCATATCATTATCTCCTAATTGCTTTTCCTCGCTACGAAAGTCGAATGGAGGCGCACAACTCCGAATTCCTCACCTGAACACGGGCTTCCATAAGATCCAGCCTCATCGCCAGCGCTTCCCTCATGAAGATGTCAGGGTAGTGGGTACTCTCGAACGCCCTCTCGAGTTCATCCAGCTGCCAGGCTGTGAAGTTGGTCCTGACTCGCATGCGCCTCGATTTCTTGTGCGGATCTTTCTTGCCGCTGACGGCGTCATCATCACGGTCGGTGCCTGGGGTGGAGACGGAATACATAAGACTTTAGAAATTAGTAGATATTGATCCGAAGTGTTTATCAACAATATCACAGAGAGCAGAACTTTGATACAGGATTCTATGAGACACTCAACAGACGAGAAATTATTTTGGCCTCGACTCATGACTACCTATTCTCGTGAATGAGTTTCGCTTTCCGACACGAGAACAAGTCCTCGTCAGTCTGCGAACGAAAAAGAAGAGTTTCTCCTTGCGATAAAAATCACGAAATCAAACCGATTTAAGGCACGTTAAATTACTTTTAAACAACTACACATTTTTATAGGAATTTTACCGTTACGATTAACTTCATCACATGGTTAGGCTGCTATAAAACGTCACGACTAAATTATGAAAGGAAAAATTTTCAAAACCAGGTATGGATAAATGAGTATTTTTTTCAAATGAGTTTATTATGAAAGCTAGTGTCAGTTCAACTACATCGCTAGGTACCAGGTAGCGATGATACTGGGTCTCGAGAACAGTACTAAGGTAGTATGCGCCTCGAAAGTGAAAGACTTAAACTTTTGCTCAAACTTTCCTTTAGGAATCTTTCAACTATTCTCTTTCAAAATCAAGAATAAAAGTTGGGGGTCACCGTGTGCAAATTTTCATACTAGAGAAACAGATAATCCAAGATTTACCGATTTTAAAATTCAAAATGGCCGCCATCCCTGTGTTAACTCTATGGAGAAATTTTTTTAAAAATCGAATTTCGAAAAACTAAGTCGGTGAAAAGTGTTCTTACGCCAAGAGCTTTAAAATGAACCAAAACAAGTGGCATATCAGAAAAGATTTGTAAAAGTTTGAGAGTCCGAATATCTGTCCCCGAGGCGCGTTCTACCTTAAGTGGGTGAATAAACACGATTCTGTTCCCAAATAGCGGACATTTCTAAAACTTGGACGTTGCTATTCCACACTGTGAATCTTCATCAGGAATGAAACAGTCGGCGAGTGGTTGCACACGCTAAAATCAGTGGTAGTGTGGACCGGCTTTGCACGATCGCTGTGGCCGGTCCACATCACTACTTTTTAGTCTGTGAAACCACTCGTCATCTGTTTTAGTCCTGGTATTGATTCCCTGTGTCACGGTGGAATCGAAACGTCCAAGTTTTGGAAGTTGCATGAAGGTTTGGAACAGAGTTATGTTTTCTCATCCTCTCAACTTTCAACTTGAGCATTTCGGATATTGTGTTTGTTTCTTTATTTGTTAGTCTTGCGCATTAGCAATCATGAAATGACTGTCCGAGGGCGCTATAGCGAAGATCATCTTTCAGTCGATGCTGAAACCTCCCTACGTCACTGCAGGCGTTTCGCTTATCGTCATAATGCTACCTTGATTGCATTAAAATATGTTACAGAATTGCCAAGAGCAACCAGTTAACGTAAAAAACTGACGACAATTAATCATTATTTAATTATTATTTTTTCCCCAAATAACATTGTTTATACCATTTTACATGTAGCTTTAAGACTTGCTTCCTCAGAGTTCAACTTATGCCTCAAGTTCAGGGTCATCTTATTCTTCAAATAGTTTCATTGTGCATTTTTCTGTTTTGTTTTGTTTTTTTATCGAAAAGAAATTGCTCGAATGTTTCATTTACTGGTAGTGCTAAAGTATGTGGTCTAGTTACACAGCCCCAATCGTTATAAATTTACATAATAAGTTAGAGGAGCTACATTTCGACCTTTCGTGGAATTATGGTACAACTTAAAAAAAAAACCAGAAAATATTTCCGAATCACCTACTCATTTTACAGAAGCTATCTCAGGGACAGATATTCGAACGCTCAAATTTTAACAATTCTTCTCTAATTTACCACTTGTAGGGGTTCATTTTAAAGCTCTTGGTGTAGGAAACATTTTCATCGTCTTAGTTTCTCTAAAATCGAAATTTTTATTTTTCTCCATAGAGTTGGCACAAGGGCCCATGGAGACCATTTTGAATTTCAAATATCGGTAAATCTTGGGTAATTTGTTTCTGTAGTATCAATATTTGCACAGTGACACCCCCCCTCCCGATTTTTGTTATTGATTTCGTAAGAGTACGATTGAAAGATTCTTTGAGGAAAGTTTGAGCAAAAGTTTAAATCTTTCACTTTCGAGGCGCATACTACCTTGTGTCATATTTTATTTTCGGTTATGATGTAAAGCGGATCCTTACAAATATCTGATATACGGCGTACGTTTGAATTGTACAGTGCGACTCGGCCGAAATTTCCGGTGGACAAGATTTCCGTCAAATTTTCGTGTATCGTGAATGAGTCGCACGTTTTGTGTGAGGTAAAGGACAGAGTTTGACTTTATAATGTCTTTTGTTTGCTTTCAGTTCTAAGCCGATCGAAAGAACTTACACCTATGTTGTCCCTCATAAAGATTACCATAAGGAAATAATCGAATACTGGCGCGTTAGACCAACAAATAGGCAATGTTCATTCCGAGCCGGATATATCACAATAGCTCGTATACGTTCACTTTTTGCACTGGAAGTTCTAGAATCCCTTATGCCTTACTGTTGGCCACAGGCGAAGTGACGAATCTTTGACAACCTTTGCAAAATTTCCAGTAAGTTCAAGTTTACTCACTACTAAACTTAATCTTTCAACTTGAAAATTTCGAGGCAAAGTTAAATATGGTCTTGTTCTTTCGGAGAGTGTACTGTGTGAAACTCCTGGCATTTCGGGGACACGATGATATTTCGAAAGTATTTGCTGTTCAAATTAAGATTTTCGAGGGGCAGAAGTTGTATACCTTTCGACAATTTAGAAACTCCGAGTCATATTTCAACGATAAAGAAACATGAAGCAATTAGTTTGCTATGAGAAAGCATGTTGCATAGGTGCCGGGCATTTGAAAATCGGGCGTTGTACAACATTCAAACTAATGCAATTTGTTATGAAAATTTAATTTCAGTGTGAAATTGACAAGTCAACAATAGAACTGTAACACATTTACAAATACTACCTGGTTTAAAGCTAACGGTTGTATTTCGAATAAGCTTTCGGGAGTACGATGTATGAATTGTAGATTTTAAGGAGCAAATATAAATGGAAAATGTTAAAAAGCCAAAGGTACTGTTAAACATTTCATCTGTTGCATCATTCATCAACCTGTAGTGGTAGATATGTAGCTCCGTAATTTTAAATTGTTCTGTCTAACTGTCCCACCGTACGTTGTAAAATAGCATGTCATAGTTTTCAAACGACGTGAAATTAATTTTACTGTAATAAAACACTTCTGCGGCTAATTTTTCTATTGAACTTACTTGCAGAACTTAAATCAGATATGCGAACAGCGTTTAAGATTGAATAAAACAGCGTTTAAGATTGAATAAAACAGCGTTTAAGATTGAATAAAACAGCGTTTAAGATTGAATAAACTAACGAATACTGGAAGTTATATATCCTAAATTTTAATTTCTTCCGCAATTGTTGTGATGTTAGTCGAGAGTAAGATTCAACATTTGAAGAACAGATAACAAGCATGAAGTTTGAAAGAGCGAAAGGTGGCATTTAAAGTTACCGGCTTGAAAAAGTTACTTAGAGTTTGTTTGATAAGATAAATTATACATTTCTCACCTTTTTCCGAGTTGTCTTTAAGATCGTCGTCGTGTGCAGTGTCTACAAACTCGTTCTCCACGTACACCGTGTCACCATCGCACGAACCGTCCCGCGGCGTGTCCGAGCACTTCTGGACGGGAGTCCACCGATCCCGCTGAGACGTCGGCGGCGGAGCTTCGGGACGCAGGCCGAGGATGCTTTCGATTGTGAACGGCGTCTTCTTCCTCGCGACAGGCATCTCCGACGGGCTGACGGCTTCTCCGCTCGCCACGCCCGTGATCATCGTTTCTCGTCCCGGCGTGAGTGTAACAAAGGAGCTGGAAGACTTAATCGCAACCTTGTCCCCCCGATCTTTTGTGCTGAATATCTCAACGGATCGTCGGTGCCGGCGTTTCCTAATTGCTAAATCAGATTTCCCCTTTTGTCTTGTAGAGGCCGCAATATCGTCTAATTATATCAGCCAGATTTAATGTTCTAAATAGTTTGATTGGTTTAGCACCGTCAATACATTACCAGAAAACAAACAAAGAAGTACTCGGCTCTCGAGAATGCCAAGATATAAATCAAGTGATTTGTCGCAAGATCGGGATTGGCCGCTGGGCTGTCGTCACGGCCGTGGCAACTATGACATGCTCCAAAACTATTAAATTCTGAATCGATTACTTAAAAGTTTTATCGGGGCAGGCTAACTGCGTTGTTACGGTCAAGAAGCTGTCGGCTGGAAAGTTACGGAACGTTCGCACACACATCACCGTGGCGTGTTAATCGAATCCCCCGGCTGAATGTTTCCCAAGTCATACCTGGGGCCGCCCCGTTTGATCAATTTTTAACATGGCGTTGACTCGTGTACGTGCACGAGTGTTTTCTACAGGGTAACTCAAAGCCTGTTGCACGAACTCTAGTTCTCTGTCGCCCTTCGACTATTGTATAGTCGCTAACATCAAAACTCACCTGTTACGTAAATGTGAACCAGGTATACTCGGTAGACCGTGTGAAAAATTTCCCGGTACATGAATGAATTTTACTTTAAGATAAGCAGTCGGACCAGCGGTTTCAGAGAAGATTTTTTGACCAAAGACGGGAAAATTGCCCGCAAAAAAACAAACATGCAAATTTCACCGCAGTTTGGGTAAGATCGTCTTTTTTAATCAGCTACCTCTGATGCACGCTCCTGTATTTTCGAATTTTCTACAAAATGCAGTTCTGCTCCAAATATCATGCCGAGATACCCAGTATTAAATTTGTCAACACACTGCCTATATCATTATTCTTAATTGGATTTCAGTCCGAAAGAGAATTTGTCAGCGATGCTATCGCGACATAATGGCAAGGTTTGTAGTTTGTATTACAACAATCCTAAGAGGGACGAATAGGAAATCGGGGTTTTTATTGGGGGGAGGGCGTTTTTTGTAGCACGACAATAACGAAATGTTATCAAAAGTTACGGCCGTTTTCGCTGTCAGTGATGCTTGCACAAATTACTGTAGGCCGACTATATCATTACCAGATAACGCTGAGCTGAGTTTGACGACGACGTTGTTATATGTGAAACCGTCACATTTTGTGTCCAGTTTTTCGACTTTTATATATTTTACGTTATATATTTTGTACATCATGTATGTTGTGGTAAACTGACCTGATCATTACTATTTCGTCTTTCTTCTTAATGTCTGTGTTGGCAGTGTGTGTTTCTATCCGTTTTATAGTCTCTTCTATCTATGCATACCCTTCAGTTTGTCTGTCTGTCTGTCTATCTGTCCCTCATTCTATCTATACCACAGTCCCCCCCCCCACATTGCTTGGAAACGGTCTCGGTATATATGTACGTAATATGTATGGCTGTCGGGGTGTTTTTCAAATGATCGCTTGTTTTCTTCCTGCCTCAGCGTTGCGATTTCTTTTCTGAATTGCTCTCTCAATTTCAAGATTATTCTCCGAAACAACAATTAGGTGATATCCCATACCTCACCTCTTCCTCAATTTGCCGCCCCTCCCCTGTTTTTCTGTTTTTTTACTTCGCCTCTCCCTCTCGGCAGCGCAATGTTGGATCATTAAAAGTCGAGCATGATCGCTAGGGACTTCATTCAGTCACTCTGACGGTTGGTCGTGTCAGTGAATTCACCAGCTCTGTGCAAATACTCAGCGGCGTCCAACGACATTAAGATAGCGCAAAGTTCCTCCAACTATTTACAAATCCTGAATTTTTAATGCGGTTCTGTGTACGCCGAGAGAAGTGCTCCAGTAATTGATTGAGATTACCTGCCGCTGATCAGTCGAATGTGGGCCTTAACAACCAGTGAACCCACTTGGTCGCGTTCACACAACCCGATCACTTCAGATGCGGTTCCCCCTGGCGCGGCGACATTTGTCCCGTTCTCGCAACTGAGCGCGCCTCCAACGTTGGTGCGTGCAACAAGGACTAGGCGTAGTCGGTAGGACGAGTCTGAGAAGTAACGAATTCATTCTATATGCTTTGTGTGACGGATGGAGTAGATGATCGTCAAATAAAAAAAAATCGACTCGGAGGCAGGTAATGACACACTATTAGAAATTATTAATCACAAACTTGATATGATATTGTATTTGATCGATATCAAGCGAAATAAAACAAGACATAATCTGATAATCAGATAATTGACTCCGTCTCTTCTGGTCCTTCTCTTTGGCTGTGATCATTTCGCTGCAGTAGCGAGGTGGCAACAACAAACAGGTGAAGCAAACCAGATGTGATTTTAATCATTGAAAATGGCATAGATATCGGAGAATTTGACTGAATAAACCAAATTAACCTTAAATGAGTTTGGTTTTGTCTTTAAAATTGATGCAGCGAGAAGTTCTGACATCGGAATTCGAACAGATCAAATTTGAATTAAATTCGAGAAAAAAATCTGATGTGCAACAAGTCCGTAAAAATCCAATTCGATATGTTTAGCCATGAGCATCGAAGGGGGCCAAATCATAGCCAACCTAGGGAGTCCACATCAGAAGGTATGGGAATTTTCTCTCCACTCAACAGCTGCCTATACTTAACCTCGGCAGTTCGTCCCTGCCACTACTCCTAATGTATTGCCCAATGAAAGCGGGTATAAATTAAGTTTAATTGCCAGCAACCAGCCTTCTTATTCTGCATACTTCGCTCCAGCTCTCTCTCGCTCCCTCTCCCCGTCGCTCGATCCGGGGTCCCGTGTTTGCTGTAACAGCGAAACGACAGAAACATTAAATCGTCGGGCCAACATTGACAGAGTGGTTTTTTCCGCTAAACTTTAATATTAAACAACATTAAATACAGATGTGTGTTTCCCGTGCTTCAATTGCTCCTCCTATGAAATCAGCCTCTGTCAAAATAACCGATGACATGGGTGAAATATAATTCCCATTTTCTTCTTCTTTTTAATTTTATTTTTCAACCGTGCGATTGTACCCGAAACCTTTCAAGGAATTATAATGGATTCTTCAGCATCGTTATCAAATAACAGTCCTTGATTGATGCAGAGGCCAGCGCAGTTAAATAGTTTTATCTTGAGCGTTGCCTTATCAAACGATAAACGCATTTAAATAAAAAAGACAGCGACTCTCAGAGTATGATCAAGATGATTGATGATGAGCTTGTACTTCTGTTCCAAGTCAACATGTCAAAAAGGGAGGGCGAGAGAGATCACTCGGGAGATAATATTGGCTTATTTATTGACTTCAAGGTAAAACATGGACTATGATGTGTTTTGCCACTCAGGCTTCTCACAGATTGATTCTTTGTAACGAGAGAGAGAGAGAGAGAGAGAGAGAGAGAGAGAGAGAGAGAGAGAGAGAGAGAGAGAGAGAGAGAGAGAGAGAGAGAGAGAGAGAGAGAGAGAGAGAGAGAGAGAGAGAGAGAGAGAGAGAGAGAGAGAGAGAGAGAGAGAGAGAGAGAGAGAGAGAGAGAGAGAGAGAGAGAGAGAGAGAGAGAGAGAGAGAGAGAAGAGAGAGAGAGAGAGAGAGAGAGAGAGAGAGAGAGAGAGAGAGAGAGAGAGAGAGAGAGAGAGAGAGACAGACAGACAGACAGACAGACAGACAGACAGACAGAGACAGAGAGAGAGAGACAGAGACAGAGAGACAGAGACAGAGACAGAGAGAGAGAGAAACAGAGACAGATACAGAGACAGAGACAGAGACGGAGACTAACAGACAGACAGACAGAGACGAGAGGAAGTGAGGGGAGGGGAAGAGTCAGAAAGACAAGCAGACATACGGGCAGACATACAGACAGAGAGAGACAGAGAGAGAGACGACACAAACATTCAAAGAAACACGGAAAGATAGAGATACAGACAGACAGAAAGAGAGACAAAGAGAGACAGGGACAGGTAGATGGGTGGAAATACAAGCGATGGGCATCACTAGTGTGTCCTTTTATGGTGTGAGGGTTAATAAAGTGACCAAGGATAAGAGATAACTCAATGGAAAACTTGAGACACGAAACAGAAAGTTTACATTGCCGTAGGTCTGCATGGTTACAACATAGTGCATTGCTTGAAAACGACTTAAAGACATACTGTAAACATGTAAACGTTTACCTTAAATATTCTAGCTTTAAAAACCTTTCCTGGCAAGTAAGGTTAGCTCGAGTACGAATTTTCAATTGAGACTAACTTTTCAGATTAGTGTATGCATATTGTAATAGTTGAACCAGTTATCGCGAAACCTATGATGCGACTAAGTAATGCTGTACGAGACGATGAAACGTACTTAATACACGAACGCGCATCTGAAATTGATTAGATACTCATGCCCAGTTCTCCGTGATGTTTATCTAGGGATACTTTGTTATTTAGACGCGGACGCTGTGTCAATTTCCCCGTGTTGTTTCAACTGCTTCTGTTAAAACACCACCTATCTCTCGTGATGCGGTGATGCCGACCGGTGAACAAACAGAACTAGGCGAAGGTACTCGATAACATCCCCGATTTTAAGATCATACCGGATAATATTAATCCCTCCGCCATCATCAAGCAACAGGTTGCAAGAAAAAGCGCCGTGTTTCTCCTATTTAATTTTTGATGATGTGTGAATACAGCAGTAATTTGTTTTCGACCGGGGCTTCATGCAGAATTAATGACGGCCATGCATAAATTATTACCTTATAACGCGATAAAGTGTACTATATCATTTGAGGAAAAGTGGACGTGCATAGAAATTAAAACACGCATAATGATTCACATGAAACGAATGCCCGCCCGTCTCTAATCCTTTTAAATATTTCAAAATTATTGTGAATTAATTCTCCGAAATTATACTGCGGCTAGCAGAACTTTCTCGTTTTGTCAGGAATTGTCAGGAATCTTAGTCATCTTCTCTTTCCTCTTAAAAATTAGTTGTGAGCCCTCTATCGACGTCAAATCATCATTCTCACAAAGGGACTTGATTTGTAGAAACATAGACAGAGAAATGTAACTTTAAACGAGTATTTATTACAGTTACAAAGCCATTTTTCACAAATCTGCCCAGCAAACACTTGTTTTGCAACGAAAATAATTTGATTTCTAAGCCCCTCTCAATCACATCCGCCGATATGATTTCCGTACGGGTAGCTGACGGAGATAATCGCCGATAAAATGTCTACACCTGTCGGTATGGCTTTGTCGTCCACTCCAATCTTAATCCCAATTAATTAAGTGCCACTGACCCCGCACACTTGACACGTGCCCTGGCCGATAACTGCCCAGGTCGATGCAGGGGGGCGTAGAGCCAAGTGTTTACAGGCAGCACTTCACAGCTTTGGACACGGTCCTTATCATGTATATGGTGGTAAAGTCCGAGAGGGAATCGGTATTTGTCCCCCTAGTTTGGATATCAACACCTGCTCTTGCTTGTTTACTCTTTCCATGCCAGCAGCTTGTAAGAGTGTTTACACTCGAGATACGGCGCTATATCAAGACAAGCGCAAGATTTGGAAAATTTCTCCCCGACGCTTTTGAGCCATGGTTTCAGACAGGTAAAAGCGACGTTTTAGTTTGTCAGTCTAACCTATAAGGGAATACTTGACCTTAAATGCAACGTCCTATATATCACCCTGCGCCATCTTCGTACAGTAGACAAACGTACACCTATACATACGTCTACACACGGACACAAAACAAACATACCGTACTTATACACAGATGCATACACTCAGGTACACAACACACATACATACATACATACATACATACATACATACATACATACATACATACATACATACATACATACATACATACATACATACATACATACATACATACATACATACATACATACATACATAAGAATTACACACGCATATATTATATATATATATATATATATATATATATATATATATATATATATATACATATGGATATAATACATGAAGATATATGCTCAGTATAAATGTAGTTGCATCTAATTTCCGTCAACATGTTGGAATTGCACAAATTAGTATTCAACTCTTACCGACAAATCATTAACCCTGTCTTGTCGACACATCAAAACAGCCCCTCGCGCTTGAACATACATTATTCAGTATGGTGAGCGATCGAAATGTTCCGTACTACTCAAAAACGCTGAAGGCAGAAAAAAAACAGATATCGGCAGAGAGGAAACATATTCTACTGCACATGAAATATTAAAAGTTTAAGAATTATCTATCATGTCTATAAAGCTAATTCACAGTAAACTATACTAATTCCTCTTGTTTAATGGGAAGGGTGTTCAGGAAGGGGAAATTTGTCAAGACTGACGACCATGGCCCGCCTCTCATGCAGCTAAAAACGCTGGACGTTAGCTGTTGCATTCGACAATTCTACTCATAAATTCAGACGCTATAAAGCTTAATATTCAATTTGTAGTTCGTGACATACCACATGTAAGTTTTCAGAATTATAGTAAGGCCACATTTATTGATCCGTGTTAGATTTCACCTGTTGAAAACGACCTCACACGGCAATTGATAAGTATTTTGTGTTTATGCGTCAACAGCCATGAACCTGAACATGTAATTTTATTTATGCTGATGGAAATCTACTCTCAAATTTCTGTATCAACGATACGTCGCAGGCTCCACTGCTATGTAACGAAGTTTCCTCAAAATCTCGATGATCTTTATGAAGCGGACCGTCCACTGTGCTTCATATCGATGTCTTTGACATCATTTCGATAGAAGTAAACCGCAACTGAAACTGAGTCTATTGTCACACCGCAAGTACACTACCCCCTCCCAAACCACACATACACATACACATCGTCGAATGGATCACTCAAGTGATAACAAGTTTCATGCTACAAAGGTTTCTATTTTGCCACCAATCTCGGGCGAAATAAAGAGAATTTCAATGTAGCGATGACATTAAAATACGTGACACTGGATGATCGCCAAGGTCATTAGAGGAGTGGATCTTGAAGCATCGGCTTCCGTCCTACTTGATAGCGTTCGCATGTCACTCTTGTGGATGTTGTTTGAAAAAATTTAACCTCTTCACATCAGTCTTTGTCTTGAAGAAGTTGAATAATTCACCCGGCTCCTGAGTGCATCCTTGTCCTACGACGTTTAAGCGAGTCAAGTGAAAGAAATGACGGCCACTCAATACAACCCTTTCCAGCCATGTTGAGCAAAAGCGCGCTGATCCGAATGTCAATGAAATCGACGTTTGTCAAGTTGTTGAACGATTTTATTGGTTACACTGTGTCTCAAAGCCTGCATGTGGTTACACTTTAAATTGTCACAAGCGATATAGATACACTGTTACCAATCATTAAGAAGAACACCTTTTGTCTCAGACCTGATATCACGTACATATAAAAACTTAACCATAGACCCTCGAGAAACCTGAAAAGTATTGCTGTTCCGATCGGTGTAATCGCGCTAATTAGACGAAAAGGGTTGTAGGTCTATTGAAAAAAGTCACTGGTTTAGAATTAACAAAACTTTAACCCAACTTATCATTATCGAACCCTCGGAGATTCTCCCAATGAAAACTAATAATCCGACTTCATACAGTGACTGCCTTCATTCGCTTGTAAAGGATAGAAAGCTGTGAACTTGACACACGACTTCGTTCTAAAGAATTCTCTCCTTGATTGTAAGACTCGGAAAGAGTGACTCCCTTGCGTACAGAGTATTTAGGAGAACAAACATTACCTTAAGTTCGGTAAGGAAATACAAGTATGAGAATAACGTGACATTCTCACTTGAAATGGGCAACTGATGTACACACGACGTCTTTACGATCGCCGTGACGTGTTGTGGTCGCCGAGAACTGCAACGGAGTTCGAGTTGTAGAGCGCCACCGTGAGTTGACATCCAGATGTGTCATCATCGTAGTTCGAGTTAATCTACTGTGACATTTAAATTCACATAGTTTAGTGGGCATTTGCATTCTGAAGTAATTTTAATTTAAAGCGTGATGAAATGACAGTAATGGTGACTACTTTGGAGAAAGACAGCGCTTACTCGTCAACCCAACCGCTTGATGTCTATTAGAACTCACTCTGACAGGTTTTTTGGAAAACACAGATGTCCATCAAACATATTATAGTCGATAGATAGAAGACGTCAATTAATAACATTTCCGAATCTACGAGAGAGAGAGAGAGAGAGAGAGAGAGAGAGAGAGAGAGAGAGAGAGAGAGAGAGAGAGAGAGAGAGAGAGAGAGAGAGAGAGAGAGGAGAGGGAGATGAGAGAGAGAGAGGAGGAGAGAGAGAGAGAGAGAGAGAGAGAGAGAGAGCATATACGGCACGTCTAATGAGAAGAAATATGATGTATTGCTCAGTTAAAACACTGATTCTTTTCTTTTGAATGCACAGGGAGTTGTAAATGAGTATTTTGTTCATAATGCGCCTCAGGAAACTCTGCAGCAAACCCTTTTAAAATCACGCAAGAGTGAAACCGTGACTGCCGGAGTATTTCAAGCGTATCGCCTAAATTGACCGGGGCCGATGATTCGGTATTACGAAAAAGGCAAAGTTTCCTCCTACGGTTATTTGGTTACCATGCCACAAGTAAGATATAGACTAAACTTTTGAGGACAAACGATTGAATATGTTTCATTAGGAATAAACTCCCCGTCATATGAAAACGTGATGAAATCAAAGATTTCAGTGGCAACCCTACACCGTGTGCACCGATTGGTCCAGTTAATGCTATGAATTGACCTATTGAGGGCGCCGTTCTCACAGCCTTTGGAATGGCGTCCACGGTATTTACCACACACAAGGAGAAACACGGCATGCATGGCATACTGAAATTATCGCAAATCATCGATAATTCCTGTAATGTTTGCGTGATCATCCCCGATCCGTTGACCGGGTTTGAATATAAACGACACAGATCTGTGAATGTTGATTTCGCAACAAATAACTCGTATATTTCGTACATTCGCCACTTTACATGGCCCAAACACCGCCACACCCAAACATCACCCAGATTGGATATTTATTACAGCACCTTTTTTGTCCAATAGTAATAAATTTCATATGAAATGGAAGCGAGTTTGTTTCTTAAAGTTATACACGACTCGAAAATGAAACGTTTAAGCTTTCTTATGTCTTTTCCCAGAATAACAAAATACAACATGCTTGGCAAACGTTTTGGCTTTTAGACCCATATACTCAAATTTACAGATTTAAAAATAGCCCTTCTATAGTTAGCGTTATTTTTTCTTACAATAAGCAAGATATCAGGAGAACTTAATTTTCTTTGAAGGTTTTAGAATCATTCCACAAATTCTGAAAGCTATTGAACAGCGAAGAGTGATGCTGATTTTTTGAAATTTGAAAAAAAATCTCAGTACCCGAGGTGCATTTCGTCACAAGAGAGACGGTCTCTACGTGACTGGGAGACCGAAATATTGCCAGATGTCATCACATTGTATGCATTGCAGCGGAAAATGTCACAGTCGAATTGTTTATACGGGATTCCTAGGTGCGCTAGATCGCTCAAATACTATTACTCCATCAGTTTTTGAGATCTCTCTAGTATTTCTTTGATCGTTCGTGACGACCAGACTGTGGAACGTAGAATGACACTCTACAACGTAACTCGATCGAGCATTGCGCTACAATCGAACCACGTAATCCTATTTTCATTTTCTAGAAAATACGATTATGGCTGCACCGAGCTAACCAAGAAAACTATATTCTTTTCGATTACTCTTGCTCGGAGAAGGACGTTGGTTTATAACGGGTCGCGTCTTTACTACCCACAGCACATAATCGAACAGTGCAAGCTCATTAATGTTGATCAATTTTCATAGATGGAAAATACGAAGAGTTGTCGGGACGAAATGACGATGTCGTTAAAAAGGATCGTCAAACAGTGGGTATGCTGGCAAGATCGGTTTGTTTGATTGGAAGTCAACTAGGGTTTTGACCGAGATCAATAAATCTCGGATGACAAAAATGAGGCAGAGAAATAAACGGTTAAAATCACTTTACAAGGACCATAAATATGTATCGAGATAAGATAAAATACTCTAGCAACCCTTTTCCGTTTATCATCTCCGTTCCTATTTTATGCCTAAAACTACTGTAATGTATGTATGTGCGTGTTCGTACACATGCATATAGGCCCTATAGATAGATACATAATACACGTACGTACTATGTATGTATGTATGTATGTATGTATGTATGTATGTATGTATGTATGTATGTATGTATGTATGTATGTATGTATGTATGTATGTATGTATGTATGTATGTATGTATGTATGTATGTATGTATGTATGTATCTATGTATCTATGTATCTATCTATCTATCTATGTATGTATGTATGTATGTATGTATGTATGTATGTATGTATGTATGTATGTATCTATCTATCTATCTATCTATCTATCTATCTATCTATCTATCTATCTATCTATCTATGTGTCTATGTATGTATGTATGTATGTATGTATGTATGTATGTATGTATGTATGTATGTATGTATGTATGTATGTATGTATGTATGTATGTATGTATGTATGTATGTATGTATGTATGTATGAATGTATGTATGTGTGTATGCATGTATGTGTATGTAGGTAGGTAGGCAGGTAGGTAGGTAGGTAGGTTGGTTGGTAGGTAGGTAGGTATGTCCTTTATAGCCTTTTGGGTATTAGGTATGAAGACGCATGGTTTGCTGTTGGGGAAATGCAGCCCGGGCAATCCATCTTAGATTAAAAATCATGTTAACGGAATAGAAGTCGTAACTTTTTTGTAAGTCGTATTTTAAGATCTGTTGTTTTCTCCATCTCGCCAGAAATAATTACTCAGGTGGGTTATTTTTTAGTCACGCGACAAGATCTGCCATCCAAGTACGATCACAGGACAAATAGTATATAAGTAAACATAAAAATGTGGGAAGATAGGTGACAGTGATTGAAGGCAAACGCTATCTCGTCACGACGCAAACCCAAAAAATAATACTGTTATATCTGAGTGAGGTTATACGGTTGTCTTTGCATTCGTTTCGCGTTTTTTATTTCACTGTTGTTTTTCTGTTTGATAAGAAAATTATAGCAACATTTAAAAAAGAAACGTTGCCGGAATAGTCGGAAAAGCATTAGTGATTAAATTTTAAAATTTTTAAATATTCTATGTGGTCCTAAGTGAGATAGACATCCTGTTATGTTAGGAGTTTTTTATAAGTAAGCTTTCTCTTTCTCTACTATATTCACTCAGAGAATATGTTGTGCAGTCGAAATAGCCTTACTGATCTCTTTTATATGTCTTTTGTATACATGTCACGAAAGTTTGCCGATAACAGCGTACTTTTGTCTCGACATTTTGTTGACAACGAGATAAATATCGAGACATTGAATGTAGTCCTTCCCTGGTCCCATCGCGTAGTGTTGAACACGGGGCGAGGAGATAATGACGGCAAACCAGGTCGTGTGACGATATTCGAGTCCCTATACTTCTACAGACATGATATTGCCTTCTTTCCCCAACCGTCTGCGTCAAGCGTGTAACAATGGCAAATCGAATCCTGTGCTACTTGTGCACAGTGTCACAGAATCTTAACGTCAAACTTAGTAATATTTTTGACGCTCATTCTTAGAAGCCTGAGACATTCACTTGTAAGTTTTGAAGTTTTCTATAGGTGCAAAGACCAGAAAAGTGAGTAGAATTCAGTTCATATCGGGAGCACTTTTATCGTCAGTGTGTCACTGAGCATTTTTTATCCAAAATAGGCTGTTCTATATTTCCATTTTTAACGGAAACAACATTTCATCAATGGCAAATAACATATTTTGAGGTTCGCCGTATTGCTACAAACCAACAGTTCAATGCCTCCTCTGCAGAATGTACGAAGCAGATTTATTTCGAGAAGTCTGGGTCTCATTTTTCGGGGCACGGAGGGAACGACCGTGTTCTGGGCTATTGGAGGGAGGGGTATAGTACCATCAATAAAACGGTCAGTAGCTGTAGTTTTTAATGATTTGTTTCACTTTTTTTTCTTTTATGACAGCTATAATTTCTTGCTCTACTCCAAAAGCATGTTAAAGCATCTGCTAGTTAGCTTGCTAACTCAGCGTCGACGACTATGTAGACTTTACCTTTATTGTTTACATTTGAGTCCGGACCAGAATTCCCCTGTCAACAATTAAGCTTACTCTGCAGTTTACACATGTATAGGCCGGGCTGACAAACTGAATATCAACAGGCTTAGGGAGTAGGGTAAGAAACTGTAGGTGAAATTTTTAAAAAATAGTTAAAAAAGATCATCAAATGTTCAGCTACTGCTCCTTTTCTCAGGCTGTCGGTCAAGTTGTTGAAGATCTAGCCAAAATTGCGGTGTAGTGACAACGTACTTTCTCAGTGCCAGCATGGCTTTGTGTGGCGAGAATCTGCTACGACTTTGGGGGTTCTGATTTAGCCTATAGGTTGCGTAATTTAATACTGTCACGATACCCAGAAAGCAAAGACCATGAAGACTGATGTATCTTTTTATTGTCATGACGACATCGCGAATTACGCGACTGGTAATGCTTATCTGTGTAGCCTACCTGTGACACTCAGCGTGCGCTCTGTTCAATGCAATTACAGCCGTCAATGCCTTACTTTGTCGTTTACTAGTTTAGGCAAAGCTAGCCAGTGCTATAGGGATGAGATTATTGGGAATTCAAAACTACCGTCCATGTTTCTCGATTCTATACCTAATAAGCGAGGAAATATAGAATGGTTGTAGGTCGCAGTAGTGGTCGCCTTTAGAATGCTGTAGTGTGCGAAGTCCGACGTAAATAAAATGGCGGCGCAGCGGGCGCCCTCAACGAGTGCACTTGCAAGACTGGAAAGCAGATGTCTGCCAAACTTGTCATAGACAATAGAGGGGGTGAGGGGGAAAACCTCCGCTGTCTATGGTCAACGCAAGTTTTGAACGTAAAACAAAGTTTAGATGTCTGCCAAACTTGTCATACTGAATTGCGATGGGAGCGGCCGGAATCCCCAATCAGATTCTTCTGTAAAATTGGCCAATGACAGCCATGGATAGAATCGCATAGCAGACTTTATTTTGCAAGCTGCATAAGTAAGGCCAACAATTTTACTCCCACGGTCCTGAAGTGTACTACAGACGAATTTTCTATAAATAACGCCATCGTCATAGATGAGGTCAAAGCTTCAACTCACACAGCCAAGACAATCTCGTCGTCTGAACGAGTCGATACAAAGTTAAAAGTTAGACCACGAAGTAGTAAGGTCGACTTCTCATGAATATTTTACCGCCTAAAATATTAATTAATTAAAATGATGGAGAACTCTTGTTTAATCCCATTGGAAGTTTAAGAGCAGAAATTTCCCTCATTTGGACTCACGAATTGCAAGAAAACATGATAAGAGAAAGTATGAGAATTTCGTATCCTCCTATTGTCCTTCTTAAAGATAAAACAACTCGGTCTTGAGAATGTTGTCGGATGAAAGCGCAACGTTGCTCTCAAGACACTCATCCATTCACAGTGTTTCAATTGGGTAAAAACATTGGCAACGTGCATACGTCTCTGTCGAAGAAAAAAACTGCGCATGTCTTCAGCCGGCTAGTGAATCTCTCCTATGCATACTAAGTAATGTTACCCATAATTCGCTTTGATTTGTAAACACTGAGATCTCTAATTGAACTGAAGCAAATATCTTCTGTACAAAGAACAGACTGGTCCATATTTCAAGTTTCTGACAGCACTGTTTTGAATATCATGTCTTTTTGACTTCCCACTTTGAATAATAAGAAGATCAACCCCTTTCCACGGAGGAGATAGTATTTTGTAATTTTGCCAACAGACAATTTTGACAGCCATACAAAGTATTTGCAAGAAAACTAGTAATAAGTTTCACCTGTATTAGCAAAAGAAAGGACATTGATTGTTTTGAATGTTCATGACAAAGAGGTGGTATGATGAGACCATCTCAGTTGCTGATAACTTTACCTTGAAAAGTGTGAAATTTCTAGCACCTACAAAACATTGGCTTCTAATTCGATTTTCGCCGGCACCTGTCTCTCATTATCATGTACTGTCATATCTTTAAAGTACCATTTTGGAGGTGCGATGTTTGTGTTAAATCATGCCTCGCAGTTTAATTTGCCCAGACCTGCGTCACCATCCCTAGGAAAAAAAGTGTTGTTTATTTTTTGTTTATCTTGTACATGTTCCTGAATAACCTGCGACCGTTGGAAATACAAAATTGTTTCTCGAACGAGGCTGCGGGTCATCGAGGGTCATTTTTGCGTGATCAGAGAAGGCAACAAACACCGGAGAAGGAATAAATAGAATTTTATTAACTAAAAATCTCATCAACTACAGAAGATTAGAACATTAGGCACAAGTGATATCAACTAAATAAAAGATAACGAGACTTCATGCATGCTATGACGGATTTTTTAAGTGTTTTTAATTTCAGATGATTTCTATAATTTTTAACTCACATCCTTGCTACAAACTTGAAAAAGAAAAGTTAAAGGAAAGACGTCGAGTTATATGTATTGTACACGTAATGAACATTGATCGTACCAACGGCAAATCATTATGGCCGCCATCTTGTGACCGTGATTTCGACGAACCAATAGGACGTCGTCATCTTCTCGCGTCATCTCTGGATAGTCCAATCAACTTGTTCGCCTCAAAGTTTCCAAAAAAGCAAATCCAAGCAAGCTCACGAGAATATCGGCGCCTCTTCTTCCGATATTAAATACGATATGCTAATATCTAAGTCCTACTGTCCCAGAAAAAATATCATCTTCACTATCCATTGTTGATATTCATATTATTTGGAAAGAGGCTTTCTGGGGAAAAAAGCTCGAAAATTTATCATCCTACATTTATCACAGCGTGTGTTCATTCATTTTCAAAAAGGATTCATATTCACAGTCAAAGCGTACTTTGTGGAACCGCTAACTGCGGGACAGACACAGGAATGGCACAAACAAAATGCTTATGAATATCGTTCTGAAGTGTCAAAAGCTGAAGAATTTACATAGGTCAATGGTTGAATACGACGTATCGAGGGGTCAAAAGCTGGAAATAACAACAGCTATATCCATTCCAATCATTTGAAAGCTCGGAGGTGGACTTTTTTATTTTTACTTTTACGAGTGTAAATACTAGCATTGAGCTTCTTTGGAAGATTTCTCGAACCTCAAAATTGTTCGGCGGTCAAATCAAAGTAAAATGCACGAACGAAATTGTGTGAAAGTCACTATGTGTAGGCAGATATTATCATGAAACTGCTTCAACAAACGCCATACCTAGAATGAAAGAAAAGAGAGAAAAAAATGTTTTAAAAAGGGGGCGCAAACATCATGCAACCTCAGTAAATTTAAAGGGACAATATCCGTAATGTGTTCATCTATTTGTGTTTTTTATTCTGTAAAACGAAGATGCATTCTTATTCTTTTCTCAAAAGTATATGGAAATCTAGGATATCAATCTCGCCAAAAAGAATGCGTTGCGCACAACATCTGACGTTTATACCGATGAACACTATCCGTAATGAGCAGTAATTATCAACAAGAATATTTAGTAATACACACATAAAAAATTCGCCATGATTTAAATAGTGGAAGGAAAATGCATTCACAACAAGAACAAGAAATAATTGAAAATACACGAAAGTTATGATGCAACGGTTAATTACAGACTTTTACGACATTACATAGAGAAACAAATGTATGCAGAAACACACATGAAAAGTACATGTCTCTCTCGAATTTTATAGAGATTAAAACATGTGCACGCGTTAGATCGGCCATAAATGATTCATTCTATTTGGAAGGTTTAATGTACCGAGGGTGTTAGTGTTTTGTTTTGGTTTGCTTTGTTTTGTCAAATAATTCATACTGAGCGACGAATTCCACACTCTCGTCAAAAATGAAAATGACTGTTAATGAGGCATCAATAAATTAAAACTCGGCGTGTCGCAAAGGGCCTTTAATCGACGGACGTCGGCCATAAACTTGCTTTTATGATGAAAATTTACAACCGCCTCCTCATCAATCCGAAAAAGGGAGCATCACCGAGATGGATGGGTTTAAAGAAAACGTCTCAAGATTTAGAGTTATATCTAAAGATTAATTAGTTCTTGAACGACTAACAAATCAATAAGCTATAAATCAATGAATTGCTTTTAGAGATCCACGGGTAAAATTGTCTTGAATTTATAACTGTTATACAGAGTGTGTCCTTCAAATGTAAAAGGCTACGTGCTGCTTGTAAATGATAATGCATCAAGAAGCCTGGCTACACATCAAAATCGCCGCCTGCTCTCGTGTCTCGCTAAACCTTCCGAAAGAAGACGCAGATTTTGAGTAAGCTTACAAGCCCCGAATAATGTCATACGACGTCTCCTTGATAATATCGCTGAGTCAACAAAGACGAAGCCATGTTTACAATGCAGCATTGCCGACACGAAACCTAACCTTTCCAGGGTTGACAAGAATCGAGTGATAAGTGTTCGCATTAGTCGTGTCATCTGCGTGACGTCAACTCGGAGCTTGGCGATGTCGATCAGGGAGACCGTGACACACGCTAGGGGGTTCGGCCCGGGGTTTTGGTTAGCTGATTCTATCCCAGTTTTCAATACACATATTTAATAAATGTTATACACATATTTAATAAACATTACACATATTTAATAAATTTAATAACTGCTTTAGCTTTTGTCAAACTACGGGCAAAAACTGTCGAGCAGAGGACTTTCCTAAATTGAAGAGTTTTTTCTCTCATTCGTGTTTCCACTGTCGCGTAACATGGGCAGATATGTTCAAGAGATGGGTGTGACACAGGGAGCGTTTGGAGCAGCACTTCAACTCTCTTGACAAAGTTCGACCACCTTTAAAAGAGCTGAAAAATATTTGAAGGGTGTCGATCGTCTTGACACAGTGGAATTTATCGGACGCTTTAATCATTCTATGATAATGGAGGACCCCTATTTTGAAGTGCTTTTCAAGTAACATCCATGAAAAAATAACTGATTGAGATGACAAGCATTCCTCGACGTGTTATCTGTCTCTGTCCTCGACACAGACTGTCCCTAAGGCCTTCCGGTTGCAAGATCTTGATTGTCCGACATGTTCAACAACGGCTTAAAGCAGGGCAAGCCGACTTTACTGAGGTAAAAAAAATCGAAGTCTCATTGGCCACGAGTTTAAACAACTGATGGCTGGCACCTCAAACGACCACTTTCGGTCCAAAAAGTTGCGCATGCGCAGCTGACGATATTTCATTTGTGCATCACCATAACGGTCCATAATCTTTTCTGCACCTGTCCATTGCTAAAACACCCAGTCGTGAAATCAACTTACATCCTATAACGCATGCGTATAACATGCACTGTTCTTTCATGATACTGAAATACAGTCTGAACGCTAGGGGTGCAATTTGCATATGCAAATGCCATTTCCTTTCGAACGGCACTCAGCAACTCAGTCTGTGACCGTTGGCTGGCTAACACAGTTTTTCAGTCGCTCCCAAATCCTCATTTTGTCGCCGATAATTATCATTGGAGACCAACTTCATCTCTTCAATTGGATTTTCTGAGAAGGTAAGTGACTTTCGGAGCTCTGTTTGAAAAATTAAAGTGAATTTTGCGATTTCAGCGATTTTTCATAGTACGATGTTATATGTCGAGCGCGGACTTGTGTTGCTGTACCAACTACGGTAGCATGAAATTATGGCCCAAAATCAAGCATAGTTCGTGGAATTATACTATAAATTAGCTTTTTACCGCAGAATTTTGTCTGTTCATGCCAGGAATTTGATGTTGGGCGGCAAAGTTCGCCGCTGTGTTTTGCCGTTAAAATCCAATATGGCGCCAAATCAACATACGTTTACACGTACACTGTGTACTCGCATACGCTCATAGTGAAATAAATCCCCAAAATGTGCGTATTTTTAGGTCAAATGTTACTTTTTTGGGGGAAACTATCATCAAGTGACACTTTTAGGTTGTAATACGTAAAATTCGTGTCACAGTTGTTTTTAATTATTTTCCTCTTTTTTTTTTTCAGGGTCATCACAGTCCGAGGATGGCTTCGAAGCTTCCAGCCGGGGCTTCCCATAGAAAAACTTGTGCATGTGACCTCATGGTTGTTCACTTTTAACTTTTTTGACGTAATTTTCGTGTCTGATTTGTCTCAGTTTCGAGCCGGGGCTTCCCATAGAAAAACTTGTGCATGTGACCTCATGGTTGTTCACTTTTAACTTTTTTGACGTAATTTTCGTGTCTGATTTGTCTCAGTTTGTTGCAGTCAAGTCTCTGAGGCTTAAGTATTGATCAAACTTCAGGTTTATTTAGAATAAAATATTTAGAATAAAGCTGTTGTCTTTGCAGTATATTGAATTCAGAACTTATTAATTTTCTTTTTAATTTAACCAACACAAAACCAATCGACACGTTCCAATATTTATTGAAAAATCGTGTCACCCGAGCGGCACTTTCAAAGGCTTCATTAAAGGTGAACTTCTCCGATATGCTTGCACATGCAACAACGACATGGACTTCATTGAAAAGGTCAACTTTCTCACACGCAAACTTCAACAACAAGATTATAGAAAAAAAAGATATATCTCGTATAAAGAAACATGTTAATCTCACCAACCATCGACGATACCTCACCGCTAAAGATAAGAGGAATATGACATAAGAACAAAACTGGTTTACACAACGACCTTCAGTCCATTCATCAAAACCAGGCAAATCAAACAATGTCTAACAAAAAATTGGAAAATAATAGAAGCCGATCAAACACTGGTCAAAGTTTTTCCAGAAAAACCTATCATAGCATACAAAAGGAATAAAAACTTAAGAGACATCCTCGTTCAGGCACAAATCAAGCACGAGGATAAAATAAACACGAACGGTCTGACCAACAAACCACTCAAAGTTCAGACCACAACATATCCATACTAGCATCTCTAGTTGATGAACAATCGCTACTATCAAATTAACATGTGGGATAAATAGCTCCAACACATAACCGTTAACCGGTTCTTTCCCGGGGACCCAGATCACATGACCAGGGTCAAAGCACTATCGATTCACCGGTGTCTCGCCATGTTTCTCCATATCATTAAACCACATTGATCGAATCAATATACCGCATCACTATCAAAGGTAGAAAACGATGTGTAAAGTTGCTCTCATTTTCCTATATATAGAAACAGACTTCAAGATACATAAAACAATTTATAAATTCTAAAATTCTGAGAAAAAAATATACTAAAGAACTGTAGTTGTAGTTAACATAAAATTATTCTCGTTTGTTGTAGAGGCCATCTAATCTGTGGTGAATGTATAATGCCCACTGTAACAAGTACTAGAAAACGGCATTCATAGGTGAAGTTTCGAAGTTTCGCCAAGGGTCTATTGAAAAGTGTACCATTTCCAGTAAAATAGCTCTGTGAAGTTAAAAATTGGTATACACAATCAATGTTACTGAAAAAGACACTGCTGAAATTTGATCGGTGTTCAAGACCCGGAAGACCATTTACTAGCCCCGTTTCTCCTTCATAGACAGACCCAAATCGTGTTATGCAACAGAAACTACTCAGTATACACATCGACAATCTTTTGAAAGTAGGTTTATTTTACATGACAAACTGTTTATATCAGAAACAAATTCCTAAAAAACACATATTACCTATAACATTCACTCAGGTCCGCGGTAAAGCGTGAATATAGGCATGTTTAGGCGACCCATGCTTGTGTGACCCCTGCGTACTACTGCGACCTTTGTTTTGAAATGAAAACGAGGCTATTTTTCTGAGGGCGCTGTTCAAATTACACCCCAGCATTCATACTGAAATATACACTGATGGACCGTATGCAACCGTAAATGGCCGGGGATGGGGAGGGCAGCTCTTCATATTTTAGCGATATCGGTTTAATGCCTTAGGAAGAGGGCAACTATAAGTTAGCAATCAAAACAAAAATAGCTCCGAGCAAGTGCCCAGTCAGGGGACATTTATCATAGTTGCTGGCTGACTTAGTCATAATTCGATCACTTTTGTATTATTTGAACAAGTACACGCTGCTCGAAATTTGAACCACCATGGTGCCAGTGAGAATGATGGTCAACAGTATATGCCTTTAAACAGCAGAGTCACAATTCGTGGGAATCTAATACCAGATATCTGATTAGTTACATAGGTAACTTACAAAGTTGACTGTAATTTGAATCGGAAGGACCCTATAATGATATCAACACTGCGCCTAGGGAACAGGAAATTCAAACTCTCAAAGTTTTACAATACTTCTCTGGTCTACCACTTGTGTTACCTCATTTTGAAGCCCTTGGAGTAAGAAAGATTTTCATAGTCTTAGTTTTTTGAAAAACAGAAAAAAATATTCGTATTCCTCGAGAGTTGACGCGGGGGATGGAAGCCATCATTTTGAATTTCAAGAGTCGGTGAATGCTAAATATGTTGTTTCTCTAGCACAAAATCTTGCATCGCTGACCCCCGATGTTTATTCTTGTTTTTGAAAGAGAGTGGGTGAAAGTTCACGGGGAAACTCCGGAGAAGTTTAAAGTGTATGTCCCGCATAAATTCAAAGTTAATTTTGCTTAAAATGAGCCATGCTATATGATTTTGACATTCCCACTTTATCAAATAATGCATCACCCCAAGGAAACGACGCGGTGAAATATTATTAAAATGCAATATGTTGTGCGACTTTGAAGTTAGCTGCCATTCGGGTCGTTTCGGAATTCGCGGGCATTGCCACCGGAAATGACGTAACTAATAGAATGTACGAGTGAGTGTGTTCACCTCGGCCATAGCGAATGCTTACCGCTGTGGCTTCAACATGGTGAGAAGTTACGCCTTTGGTGGCTGAAGTAACTGCAGCCATTGTCAGTTTATTGCATTTTAGGATGATGTATTAGCCGCATTTGACAAAATTACAAGAAAGGGTCGGAAAAGAGGCATTCAGACAAGCGTTTTCTGCGGTGCACATTTTCGAGTGCCGTGACTTAGAATAAAACGGTTCGGAAGCCAGATGTACGGTAAGATAGACTTTACAATTCCTGGAGTTACTACATCAATTATGTAATCGCAATGCTATACCAGTACGACCATTGTCACCAGAAAGCTTCGCGTGTATCATCATCAACTGTGGACAAGAGCGAGAACAGCAGCAAGACTGCGACAGGTTGCCCAAAACATGTCAAGGATGCGGGGGCCGCGGAGAAGTATGGCCGTGTTTACATCCCCCAAGACTGATCGCCGATTCAGATGCTTTACGAAAGTGATTGTAAATAAATAAATGAATACAAGTACTAGATCCCATGCATGTGTGACTCTATAATTAGTAACGTTAGGAGATATCTAATTTTATATTCCTAAAAAGTTTACGTAGTGATTGACTGACTCTTTGCGAGACTGAACGATAGGTTGTGTATAATACAGCACGGCGCTGCCAGTAACAGTGACACAACGTGTAGCAAAGAAGTTTATACTGTTGACGAAGCAGTCGCGTTGTCGTCATCTGTTCCCTTCTGCTCGACTAAGTCTCCCCTAGAATATTTTGCTTCTTTGAGAATTTCGCAGTCATGAAACAATGAACACTGCGATTTATATCGCTGACACTTAATCAAGAAAAAAACTGCGGAAGCGTAGCTGATCACTTCGTCACAGAAATGGCCGGCTGAGCCGCCCGGCCTCGGGTGCGAGTGTGCCCGATATTTACATCATGTCAATTTTAATTTATCTCTTCCCGAGAATTTGGCTAGACATGTCTTTACGGTCACATTTTTTAAAAGTGCCAATGTTCATGTGAGGTTTTATAACGCCAAACTGAAGATTTTGCGGCGAGAATACTACCTTCAGTGTTTATGCTAACATGACCCTCAGCCTGTTCCACTTCCAGCTGTTGAATGATAGGAAAGATGTGTGTTTAAACGGTGGACAATTTTCAACTTGATCTCTACTACGTTTATCTACAAGCGTCATGGTGTAATTCAAATTTTTATATACAGATTTTGAACGAGGCAATTTGTGTTGAGAAGTAATAATAAGGTTGGATGGCAACTCCAGACATATTTATATTTTGTTAGCTTGCGGTTGTGTGTACGGTGTAGTGCACTGGTGTGTTTGACTGTGGTCACGGTGGGCTTGTCACTGACGCGACGGTCAACAAGAGTTCCGCTTTTGTTCTCGTTTAAGTTAAGGTTCCGACTGTTAAAATTTGCAGGCCTGTAAATTCTGAACAGCTTTGTCATATCTTCTGTGACGATGATATTCTCAGTTGCACTGCTTTCACTCATGAAATTATCACTATCTCCATAGTCAATGCACGAAGTCACCATCACACATTCTATTAGTGACGTCACAGCTACTTACGCCAAAACGGGGCGAGCTCGGCAATTTCCGGAAAATGTCGCCATGATGGAAATCGAAAAGTGCAACTTTTCCCGTGTTTTCGTCGAAATAACATAATACAACCGTCTAAAAACCGCTCAAATAAGCTTCAGTTTGTGTGTAAATGTTTGTTTTATTAATACCAATTTCATTGACAACCAGAACTATAGTATATGCCCCAAGTCAAACGAAAAAAGTCTCAAAATGTGGCAGGACTCACCCTTAAGTCTACGCGTTTGGAGGCGCGTTCGACCTTACGGTACGGAACGCGCCTCGGGGACAGATATTCGGACTCTCAAACTTGTTCATTTATTTTCTGATATACCACTTGTGGTGGTTCATTTTAAAGCTCTCGGTGTAAGAAAACTTTTCAACGACTTAGTTTTTCAAAAATCGAAAATTTTAGATTTTATTTTTTGCTCCATAGAGTTAACACAGGGATAGTGGCCATTTTGAATGTCAAATATCGGTAAATCTTGAGTAATTTGTTTCTCTAGTTCCAAAATTTGCACGGTTACTCCCGAATTTTATTCTTGATTTTTAAAGAGAATGGTTGAAATATTCTTTGAGGAAAGTTTGAACAAAATTTTAAGTCTTTCACTTTCGAGGCGCATACTACCTTAATATACGCACTACGTAAACGAAAATATCTGTGTGATAGAGCGAGCGAGAACTTCAGAGTACTTACGCTGTGCTAACAATCTAAGGCTGTTTGTACACGTATCCGACCGCGCTCCATTTGCACTGGGCGTTGGCGTATTTTCCTGGCGCAACACAGTACGTGAAGATGTTGCACTTGCATGAAAACTTGCTCTTGGAAGCTGGCTTGCATACTTGTCCGACGGAACAGGAAAGCTGTTAGCAAAAAAGAAATGGCAAAATCATCACATGAGAAACAAAATCTATTCAGATACTTCGCGGGGAGGGGGGGGTGTGCAGCATCTTCTGCAGAGATTTGCTTGCAACGATTACAACTTTTCTATTTGCGAAACTTGATTTAATTGAAAAACGGGTATCTTCTAAGAGGCTTTAGGATACCGTTGAAATGATGATAGTTTGGACTGTCATCACGAAATATGCATTTTCCTGGGAGAGCCACTTCAAGTTAACTCGGGGTGGAGAGGTAGGGGCTAGCTTCTGGCACACACCAACTCTACGCGGACAATGGAGAAACAGAAACAGATCTGCATCTCTACGGTCAATTTCTTGTCAGAAAACTCTTTGTTTACTAGTGTGTTTGGTGGGAAATATGTCATTGAAACTTTAGGGAATATTTTTGCGATGGGTCTTACTATTGATGAATAGTCCTTGATTGAAGTGTCGGTGGCGCTAATCGGAGAGTAAGCCCTCCTCCACAAACTGTTCTCATCTTCAAACCGGTCGCCCTCGTCTCCGTCGAAGGCGTCCTCCGCGTCTAGCAAGTCCTCTGATAATCTTTTGGCTGGCTCGAAATACGGATTTGGATAGGCGACCCCAACGTCCACTAAAAGAAGCACGCTCAAGGTGACAAGGGCTATGGCAACTGTCGTCTGCATTGTTCTTGTGCTCTGGCGGGAAAGAACAGAAAGAATTCAAAGTTTGAGTTTTAAGTGTAGGGTATGAACACATTTCGTCTCTGCTAACTTGATTGTCGTTGCAGCTCCATACCATTTGAAGTTTGCCAACAAGATTTCACAACAAATTGAAGGTACTATAAGACCTGTTGAATTATGCAGTTGAGGCAGGGTACACTATATCTAGTTTCTAATTTTAGCGAAATTCCATAGACGATACGAATTCAATCAAACCGATCCACGATAACTAAACACAGAAATCTATTTTTTAAATCATGAAAATTTCACGCACAGGACATCATGAAAAATTCACGCACAGGACATCCGAACGCACTTGCAACTATGTTGATATGAGATCTAATTACGAGTATGTTTTTGTGATTAAACCTCCTATAACTGGCCTAGCCTGGATGACATACAATACAGGACAACTACATCGATAAGACTTTGCGTTTATCTTCAAGTATGTCCATATATCTACTCTATGACAGCGGCCTAATCTATTCATCTATTGTATGTCTGTTTATATGTCCATATCTCCAGCCATCTATCCAAAGGCATCTCTGCCTCTTTGTCAATAGATGGATTGCGTCCCCTATTGCCTTCAAGTTTGTCGTTCTATTTTCCAAACGAGATATTTTAAAAACTTGATGAGATGGAAATTGCAGTTTACGTGTACTTTCAATCGACCAGGCTACTTGCAGTAACGAAAAAACAAACAGCAGATTGTAGGAAATATGTATTCTCCAAACTAATGACATTTCGTATGCCTTTGAGCGGTTATTTCACCGGCTAATTATGTGCTGATAAAGAAGATTTATTACTTCAACCATGGCCAAGTTTCAACGTTTTTGTTTGTAGAACCGTATTGCAAAAAATTTAAAATCGCTCGACATGACATCTTCATTTCCGCTCATCATTAGTAGTTGCGCGGTCCACCAGGAATCGCTAGGTCACTGAACGCTCGGCGTGGGTGTGTCCTGAGTGGTAGCATAGTCTACAATTTGTTTGCCTTTTTTTCTAGAATGTGGAAAGTTATATCTCCGTACAAAAAAGCGTTTCTAAACCTCACCCACACTCTGTCATTTATACGGCATATGCGTAAGTTGTTTTTTTGGTATCGGGCGGATACCCGTATATTAGCACAATATTGAGTCACAAAGCGGTAAATTTAATATGCAAATTGTGCGTTTCGCGACTCGGCTGCAGGGACGCAATATTCTACCCAGCCATCGAGGTAATACTTGGTTATCGCAAATGTTGACATTCATCAGTCGATAGAAAAACACCGCGGGGGTATTTGATGCGTTTGATTGAGGGCCATGGTTCAAACAAGCGGTGTCTTCTATTTTTACTATCGTGATAAGATGAAAGTATACTGTAAATTATAACGTACGTGAAATTATAACCAAATATACGCCTCCTTAACCTTTATCAAGTATCACACCGTAATGTGACTGACAGTAGAAACCACACTCTGAGATGTTCCCGATAATGTAGGTTGTGGAAGATAAAATTCTCCCCGGACAGTCATGTAAACCCCATTAATTCATACATTTGGATGACACATTTGCTGAAGTAAAAATCATAAAGGTGTTGATTACATAGTTTTAAGGCGAAATAATCTGTCCGTCAGCAATTGCCGCGTTCTGCGCACAAAACTTTTTCTAGTTGGCAGCCATCTTTAATATTACACGTAGACTATACATGTGTGTTGTTTGTCTTCTTCTCTTGATTTGGCCTAAAATAAACCTGTCTTCCCAAACTAACGAGCACACATATTTATATCAGAGAGTTTTGCCATGGGACAGGTTGACAGAGTCTGTACGACAACAAAAATAAAGTTACACACTTACCATCTTGCTAGAATAAATCCGCTAAGAAATATTTCAACGAAATCGACATCAATTAATTAGCCTGACACGTGTGCAGAGAGAAACGTGTTCTAGCATGTCTTGCGTTAAACTTTATAGTCACTTTTCTTGATGTAAAATTAGCTTAATGATTGCATATGGTGATAAAATCATTGTGACGTCGTCTTCTAAGTGAGGATAACGATTTCATTTGATAATTGAGTTCCATTAGCCGCCAAAAATACACGGGCCGTCATTGAACACTACCAGCTGTCGTTGTTTTATGTTCTCATTTAAATTTATTTATCACACCAATTTAAACACGGCATTATGGTGCATCCATTGATGGGTTGCATAATTTTGCTTGAAAAAATAGTATACTTAAGTAGGAAAGGACGCAAGGGCAAATATTGGATATCGGCTGGGACTTTTTAATTAACTTAATTTGAAAGCATCCGAAGGACAGTCGGGCTATTCGTTTCTAAAAAAAAGCAAACTCTTTTGTTCACATGCCTCGCTTTGGATAAGTTGAACCACGTCTGCTGGCAAAAGGTTTTTCTCTAGCTGCCTTTCTCATATTAGTTTCGAATTGAACGATCAACGTCTACGCTTTCTCGTTCAATATTGTTATCCTTGAGTTGTCTGAAAGTGTGATTTCCACATGACTCGCAACTGTTTCTTGATAATGACTCAAAGTGATATTTTCTTGTACAAAATGAGGAAAGTCGCCTCAATCTGCAAAAAGGAAAACGGAAAATACAACCACACCATCCTTCCATCCATCCAGCTATCCATTCATCTATCCATCCATCCATCCATTTATTCAATCATTCATGGTTCACCAAAAAAATTTTAAATTGAGAAAGTTTTGAGGTTGTTCTCATCGTGGTCATCATCATCATCATCATCATCACCATCATCATCATCATCATCATCACCATCATCATCATCATCATCATCATCATCATCATCATCACCATCATCATCATCATCATCATCACAATCATCACCATCACAACACCTTTACTGCCACCGCCAATATAAAACAATCATCATTAGAGAAAACCAAAATGGCTCGACATTGAATTGAACCTCAAAGGCGATTTCAGTTATCGAAGAACCAACAATTATTAACAGGTATATGAAATCAAGATCCAAAGTCAACCCTAATGTGGAAAGAATACATGTGATCAACTTTCGAATGCTTTTGATAATCTAACATCTATCCCTCAGTAACCGTATCTCTCTTTTCATAACAACTAGGCTTTGAGTGTATTTCAGGTCAGCATGTATGTATTTAAATGATGAAACTCAAAGTCGGGACACAGTCTTGCTGTGGATAAACTATTCATTCATACACAATTCATTTGCTCTAAGTCTGCAGGAACGGTGTCGTTTCGAGTTCACAAAGGGCAACGCAGTAACAACAGCCGTAGTATTTAGAGTGCCTTTCCCAGGTGCTTGGACGAGGCTGGTTATGGAGCTCAAACAGATATCTATTTATATGAAGAGATGACATTTAACGAACAATTGTGCAACGAAAACACCTACATCACTTGACATTTAATTGTTGGCATTTTACAGCCAGTGCAGCATAAATTAATTTGCATAAGGAGACCTCTTAATGGTAGAGCGACTAACTCCGTACTGAATTAGCGATTGAAGGAGTTGAGACCACTTGAAAATGTATGAACATGGCCGAAATTTCTATTTTTTTAGTTCTTTTACATCTGATGAGAGGTCGACAACGTACGCTTATTCAAATGTAAGTGTTCTAAAATTGTGAGATCATAAATGTGAAAATAACTAATTTGCATATGAATAGATGTGTATCTCGTTTTATCTGTGCATACTTTAATGTCACATATTAGGGCAACAGACTGCTTTAAAACTGTTATCGTCTGATGCGAGATTATTGATACAAATTTATCTCGCGGCATCTTTGACTTTTACCAGCACTTGACGGACGCAGATATACATATACAGTGTATTTTGAAAGATAGAAAAGTGAAAGGTGCGGATTTGGGAGAACCTGAAAATCCCAAATATCGGCTACGTGATGTTTCACTGAAACAGGCTACATAGCAATGACAGATAAGGAATAATGCCCACAAACATTAAAATACCTGGCTATATTTTCATCATTATCTCTTTTTGTTCCTCCACGCTTTATAGAGCCCTGAACTGTCTCGTCGTCACAGATCTCTGCGACTCGCGCCATGATCTCAACATAGGTCTATGCGCTATGCGCGCATTCACCACCACTGCTGACACGATAGCAAATAACTTACAGGGCGGGAAATAGATAGTTGAGCCGCCGGAAATTGAAATCGTTGCAACTTTTGGCGCCAATAAAGATCACCACACTAGCACTGACCTTAACCTAAATGGGGTTCAGGTTTAACTGTCGTATCGTCAGGCAATCATCGCGCTTTTGTATTCAGCGTCTCACAGTATTGAGAGACCGGGTTCAATGCTATTGCACTTACACCTAAACTATTCCACATTGTTTAAAAATATATATAAACAGGACGAATGCTCGCTGCCTTCTCACACCGCAGCATATACAATCACCTTACCATTTCGGGAGACATGTGCGTACAGGCAGTCGCGACATTTCAGTAAAGACGGTGACCGACAATCAACATTCTGTATTGAGCATCGATTTCTCACGTATTATTCGCGAGAATCCTGTCAAACTCAAGGCTATCTTATCTCGAGAAAACAAAATTCTCAATACTTGTTACTATAGAAGTCACTTTCTCGTACATCCTCGCCGAACTCGATCGAGAGACAGTGTGAATTCTCACACCCAGCGACTCTTGCTGAAGCGGATGCCGGTTTCTCGCTAGGTTTACCGTGCGTTGAAATTGCCATCGCACAAATGATACGTGGGCTGTTTCGAAATTATTTTTATCATCTTCATCGAAATCGGTACATTAAAATGGAAGTTGCGTCGACCTGAGTTTCCAGCATTACCCAGTGTAATAGGAATTTTGCAAATTGGTTTGTAACTGAAACATTTTAGGTATCTTCTGACATCAAGACGCGCTAAGACATGTTTACGATCAGGTTGGCAACTCATCACACGTTTATGCCAGGTGTTAAGTCCTCCCCATGCTCGGTAAGACTCCATCATTGAATTCGGGAGATGAATAAATTATCTTTATCTGTGCCCGGGCGAGCGGGAAAGCTGGGGTTGCGATGTGTCGTGCAAATGAATTGCGCCACGCGATCAATATCTCTTATGTGCAAGCCGCCATAAAGTTGTGGTTGTATTATGGTGTCCAATCCATGCCAAAATTACTACTTTGATTTTACAACACAACATGCCATTCCGAATTCTATTTTACAATTCAACATGCTATTTCACAACACAACATGCCATTCCGAATTCTATTTTACAATTCAACATGCTATTTCACAACACAACATGCCATTCCGAATTCTATTTTACAATTCAACATGCTGTTCTGAATTTCATTTCACAACACAACATGCCATTCCGAATTCTATTTTACAATTCAACATGCTATTTCACAACACAACATGCCATTCCGAATTCTATTTTACAATTCAACATGCTCTTCTGAATTTCATTTGACAACACAACATGCTCTTCCGAATTTCATTTGACAACACAACATGCCATTCCAAATCCTATTTCACAACTCAACATGCTCTTCCGAATTTCATTTGACAACACATCATGCCATTCCAAATCCTATTTCACAACTCAACATGCTCTTCCGAATTTCATTTGACAACACATCATGCCATTCCAAATCCTATTTCACAACTCAACATCCCATTCTAAACCTAGCTCTGCGGAGCAGGGCAGTGTTACTGGCTATCGAACAAGATTCAAAATGGCGGACGCGAAATGGTCCCCTCGCACAGAGAGAGAAATGCGAACTTTGCACAAGTCTAAAAACGCAGCTTAGCACATTGTGTATCTAAACAAGATGAGCGTGCTCGAAAACTAGGATCGATCACGATTTTAAATTAAAAATTGGCTGTTTCTGGAAAAGAAACTGCGCACTGCAATCAGCAGTTTTGTCTATGGTGCACCGTGTGTGGGAGGCTTATCGTGAAAGAAATTTAGGGGAAAACCATTTGATTTCTGGGGGGGGGTTATGGAGGAAGTGGGTATGGGAGCAAAGTTTTTTTTCCTGTCAGAGTGACAGCAATTTCTTTTTTCTACGGTCAGACCTGCATCAATTTCTTTTTTTTTTCAAATGGAGTAGCAGTGCAATTTTTTTTTTATTGGTCATCAAGTTTGTAATGCGTTGTATATAAGGGAGCTGTCATTATTTACGGCCTGAAACTCCGAAATTTCGAGTGACCCCCCCCCCTCGCCAACCATGATGAATTTGAGTAACCTCCCTCTCTAACTCTGAAATTTTGACTGATCCCCCACTTAGAAAAGTTAAATACCAATACATGAAATTGTAAAATTTACAAAATACAGCAACAGTAAAGTCTTTTTTTTAAGACCTTTCAAATCCTGATGTACCCTGCTAGACTATCATCAGTTATCTCATGATGGTTCAAAAAAGGTGAACACATCAAAATGAAATTCAAAGTCACTATAAAATAAAGATATAAAAGATCACGCAGTATCTAATCATATAGTATATTGTTTAATTTGGATGGATATTATGACAGGGTTTTCACTAGGATATCTGACCGGGCAGAATTTGAAAGTACACGGGGAAAACATGAGAGAGGCTTAGGGGGAAAGTGTCACAGGGGCTTTCCCTATCTTGCAGGGAAATTTTTAAGATATTGATGTGTGCAATGGTGCAGTCTGGTGCAATCTGAGAGGTTTTTTTTTTTTAATTTTTTTACTAAGTGAAACTGTTAGAATACCCCAAGGGGGAGAGCACGAGAGGGGGTTCCCCTCTCGTATTGGAAATTTTGAGAAATTGATGTGTTTAATAGTGCAATCTGAGAGGAGTTTCAGTTTGTTTTGCACTCGTTTATTTTGCACTCAGTAAAACTGTTTGAAAATGACATTGAACACTGCAATATTTTTTTACATTTTATGCATGATCAGTTTTTGAGTCACAATATTCAACAACCAAACAATGACAATACAATTTGTGAAAAACAGTTCTGTTTGCCAGAGACTGAAGACAAATGAATATACAGGAACAGAAAATCTGTGACCTTCTTGTGTCATTTCTCCAGCTGCCAGGTTCTAATGAAAACCTGAATATGATATGTTTGCGATCCGGTGTTTGTGGTCAGAAAAACAAGGCTCACACATTGTATTTCATTATATTTGTTGTTCCTCAATTTTTCATTGTCAAGGTACATCTTTCTGACAAATTTATATTGAGAAAATAATATATTGGTTTTAACACTTAGTTTATCGACTCCTGTCTTGTGTTTTAAATTTTCACAATTTACAGAAGTCAAATAGTTCCCTTTAGATAGTGCCTATGCCATTGAGATATTGCAACAGAAATCCTGAAATATGATTTCTTGGGTCAGAAAAGGGAAGGAAAAAATTGAGTGTACTGAGGTGTAAAGTAGACCTATGTAGTGCATGCTTATATCATAAGTGCTGGGGAAAAAAAACATAAGAATTACTTGTGGTAAAACATTTGCGCCGCCTATGGCGGCGCGCCGGCAAAGAATACATGAGAATAAGGTTTCCAAATTTTGCTTATTTCTGGTGCATTGTGACAATTTTTTTTTTCTCTTCTGTCTGTTATGACAATTTTTTTTCTCAGGCCATGACAGGATCAATTTTTTTTTCTTCTCTGTCACCTGGTGACAAATTTCTTTTCCTCAAAATCCTCCATATCCCCCCAGAAATCAAATGGTTCTCCCCTTACTATATGGTATCTGATACGGATATGGTCCCATCGCATACAGAGATGAAAGTGCGCTTTGTGTAAGTTCAAAAGCACAGCTTAGCTCATCGTGCATCTAGACAAGTTGAGCGTGCTCAAAATAGGAGATCGATCACGATTTTGGGTGAAAAAAACCGATTGTTTTCGGTGGAGAAACTGCGCGTTGCAACCAGTGGTTGGTTTTGCCTATGGCGGTCAGCAGGGCTGTGGTGGGAAACTGATTGTTTGTCATATGGTTGGTGAATATTTCCCATTTTATGTACCGATGCAAGCTGCCTAAATTGTTGAATTCTTGTTAATTAATCATAGTGTAAAGACCCACAATACAGTTGTTAACAATCGATATCACAGATATGATTTTTATATTATCTTATATCTCGAATTACTTTACGATGCCAAACTTCAGTGAAAGAAAAAATGTGATAAACAGAACAAAAAGTTATAAAATAAAAAAGTTACTTCATTTACTGGCCACGATTATACCCTTCAGATCTCCCCTCCCCCCCCCTCTTGGCCAAAGAATCATAGTATATCTGATGCAGACTAAAATAAAAATGTGTTTCAGAAAGTAACTTTTGACGGAATTTTTTTTTCTTTTACCTAAGTGCGTCATCTGTTTTTCTCAAGTTTCTTTGGCTGATTATTTTTATTGAAATTTGTGGGGAATTTTTTTTTTCGAAAATTTTCCACTCCCCAATTAACAGGGGTTTCATTAAGAGCCGGCAGCCGGCGAAATTGACCGGTTACTCTCACGATTTCGCAGGCTACTTTTTTGGAAATTTGAACTCTTTCATCGCTGAAATATTTTTTACCTTCTGAAATGATACAGACAAGTTTCACGAGCTGTATAATCAAACTTTTCAACGGCTTTTATGTGAAACAAAATTTAGAAGACGAGCGACTACTACGATCGCCTTGTACTTCGATGCAGCACGGTCTTGCGTATACTGCCTCAATAAAAATCCGAATTGCAATTTACGATTCTATTGGCTACCTGAATTGCTGATTCCTATTTGGTGACCTTTATATACGGTAATGAAAACGTTCATACTACACCTGTCGGCCGTCGTTAGCTCAACTCAAAATGGTCGATGAACAAATGAAGACGGAAGTGGTCGCAAGGTCAAGCTTCGCTGTACGATCCTCGGTTTTGAAGTGGACCAAGAAACAAGAGAAGGATAATTACGTTGATTTAAACTGTTTTCGAAGGCAATGACCTGATTTTTTTTCTCACGAAAAACTTTCCGATTACAGTCGGAATTTTAGTAAGCCGATGTACGTTGCACTGCGGTAGGCGTAATTGTGAAGGAATATAACCAGCTGGATGTATGATATGTACTGCTCTTCGGTCTATCGACGCCAACACTTAAGAACGTCGCCCATAGTGGTTAAAATACGATCAGACCTCTAAATTCACTTCAAAAGCGATCGTCAGGTTAAATCCAAATGTGCGCTTCTGAACGTACAAATTTCCGTATCCTATATCAAGGTTCTTTAATACTTTGCATACCCATATAGTCAAATAACTTTGAGGATCTTTGATTCTATTTGCGAAATATGGTAATGATTGTCATTTTTTATCATTATTCGCTATATAAATTATCCTTTTTACCTCTCCAGTGGTATCAAAGTTCTTCATCTACAGATTTCCATACCAAACATCAGAGTTCTTAATTTTAAGCATAACATTATGAGTGTTTCATCCAGGATGGCATCAATAAGGGGGATTTTCCCCTTTACCAGAAAATTTCGGGGGGCATTTCACCAGTTCATGTGTTCTACTTGTACCTCTAAGGTGTGACTGGCACCATTTCATGGAAGGGGGGAGTGGTCCCCTTGACAAATTAATTGGGGTGCCAACATTTCAACAGAGGGGGAATCCCCTATCCCCCTGTCTAGATGTAACACTGTATAATATTATCTACATATCAAATTTATATCATTAATAATAGTGAATTATTATAGTTTACCTCCTAAAAGCATAGAGGCTCTAAAGACTTGTTTTCTTTGTTCAAATTATCGTCAACATTACCACATTTTATCATTTTTAATTACGAATTATCATATTTAGGCCTAATCTCCGAGACAAATGGCTTTTATAATATGAACACAAATTGCCCTGCTCCTGAAAATACTAGAAATTCAAGTGACTGTAAGCTGTAAAAAGTAAATTTTAGCTCATTTTTCAGGGTTTCCGGCCTTCGGCTGGGAGGGGGAACACCCCCTCCTGGACCCTCCCCCGACGACGACCACTTTGTGGTCATGGCAGCTGCAAGCCGCCTACTTTTCCATTCTAGCCCCCTTCTTCAAAACTTAATGAAACCCCTGACTGACAATGGTCCACCCCTTGCTGGCTAAAGGCCTCCCACCACAGCCTTGCTGACCGCCATAGGCAAAACCAACCACTGGTTGCAACGCGCAGTTTCTCCACCGAAAACAATCTGTCTTTTTCACCCAAAATCGTGATCGATCTCCTATTTTGAGCACGCTCAACTTGTCTAGATGCACGATGAGCTAAGCTGTGCTTTTGAACTTACACAAAGCCCACTTTCATCTCTCTATGCGATGGGACCATATCCGTATCAGACGCCATATAGTAAATCTCGGTCTTTCACGATAAGCCTCCCACGCACGGTGCACCATAGACAAAACTGCTGATTGCAGCGCGCAGTTTCTTTTCCAAAAACAGCCAATTTTTAATTTAAAATCGTGATCGATCCTAGTTTTCGAGCACGCTCATCTTGTTTAGATACACAATGTGCTAAGCTGCGTTTTTAGACTTGTGCAAAGTTCGCATTTCTCTCTCTGTGCGAGGGGACCATTTCGCGTCCGCCATTTTGAATCTTGTTCGATAGCCAGTAACACTGCCCTGCTCCGCAGAGCTAGGTTTAGAATGGGATGTTGAGTTGTGAAATAGGATTTGGAATGGCATGATGTGTTGTCAAATGAAATTCGGAAGAGCATGTTGAGTTGTGAAATAGGATTTTGAATGGCATGATGTGTTGTCAAATGAAATTCGGAAGAGCATGTTGAGTTGTGAAATAGGATTTGGAATGGCATGTTGTGTTGTCAAATGAAATTCGGAAGAGCATGTTGTGTTGTCAAATGAAATTCAGAAGAGCATGTTGAATTGTAAAATAGAATTCGGAATGGCATGTTGTGTTGTGAAATAGCATGTTGAATTGTAAAATAGAATTCGGAATGGCATGTTGTGTTGTGAAATGAAATTCAGAACAGCATGTTGAATTGTAAAATAGAATTCGGAATGGCATGTTGTGTTGTGAAAAAGCATGTTGAATTGTAAAATAGAATTCGGAATGGCATGTTGTGTTGTGAAATAGCATGTTGAATTGTAAAATAGAATTCGGAATGGCATGTTGTGTTGTGAAATAGCATGTTGAATTGGAAAATAGAATTCGGAATGGCATGTTGTGTTGTAAAATCAAAGTAGTAATTTTGGCATGGATTGGACACCATAAAGTTGTGGTTGTATGTCGTTCCGGGCCGTAAAATTCACGGATGCGTTTTTAATGGCTTGCACAGTTGAGGTAAAAAAGCTCACATACAAGACGATATCACGTACATTTGATAGTGTCTGTCGCTCGTAGGGGAAATACTCTGCAAGCGTGGAGTTAATAGTATCTTGTTCATTATTTTCTGAACAAACGTGCTTGACACCTGGTGTGTCATTTGGTAACACTTCGTACCTAAAACGTTGCCGATCATTATCGCGCCGCTCTATTGACGACGCAATGCTCTTCTGACCCAGGGGCACGGATTTTTGTTTTGCGCTTTCAGTATCACCGATCAACACGTCTACGGCGCGGGCTTTATGCAACTTTCATTGCATCTCGACTTTTCCAGGTTAATCTTTGGACGTTACATCAGCCACGTATCCCTGAGCAAGTCTTAGCGAGGATTTGGTCCTAGCCTCCTAAAACGACCTTTATCGTCTCTGACGGTTAACGTAAAAACACTAAGCTTTAGAGTGAATGCATACAATATGCATATACAATATACATTACCTCGAATCAACCTTGATGCAATAACAATTAAATATTGATGAGTTTGAAAACTACCAAATATGGAAGAGGATATATATATATATATATATATATATATATATATATATATATATATATATATATATATATATATATACGCTCTGCTTTTTGCATCGAGCGTTGTAATATCCCACGAGGACATTTTATCATTTGACAGATACGCATCCTTATCTATCTATCTATCTATCTATCTATCTATCTATCTATCTATCTATCTATCTATCTATCTCTCTCTCTCTCTCTCTCTCTCTCTCTACTATATATATATATATATATATATATATATATATATATATATATATGTATATAATATTTGTGAGTGCATTTAGGTGGACATAAACGTTCGCACACTGAAGTTTTTGTGTGTGTCTCTGGTTATATGCGCTCTATCCCTCACTCTAACGAATCCCGACGTCATCGGTGATTAATGCGGATATTCCACCTTTAACTGTTCCATTATCTCGTATAACTATTTTGATGGACAAAGTCTTCTGTGCATTTGCCATTTTTTGCGCGATCTTCATTTTTGAAAAGTGGAAGCTTGAACGTTGTCGATGTCCTGCTTAGTTTTGATAAAGAGGTTTCTTTCACGATAAAGCATGGGAATAAATTTCCGCACTCTACGAAATTAAAGTGCAAGCTTTATCGGGTTTTTTTTCTCGAATACACGAGGTTAAAACAACATTCCACTGCACAACCGACTACTCAATGTTCTGAATCGTCTTAAAGTATCCACAGGACTATTTCTCGGGCGCGTCCATTTACCCGTTAGCCGAAGACAAAAGGCATGAAACTGTTTCACACTCGATCACCCAAAGTGTGTATAAATCGTCTCAGCTACCTGTTTTTTTTCTTTCTGACGTCTTTCTTCAGCCGAAAAATTATGTGGGTATTCAATAAAACCTGTGTGCATTAAGCGCGGACAGAGCGCCGCTTGAAATTACAGTTCTTTCATGTTCCGAGAAAACCTTTGCGAAGCCATTGAGCCGTACCGATTAATGCATGTTGATTTCACCCGTGTCAGCGCAGGCCGCCTCTCTGCGGACTTGCCACAGAGCACCGAATGGTACACCGTACCTCGACATTTCGACACCCCGTGATCTCTGTTCGCACGGAGTGACATTTGCAATGAGCGCGCAATTCGTCAGCTGGATAGAAATCAAATTGAGCCGTGTCCCCGTGCTCGTAGAAATCAAATTAAAACTAAAAGATATACAATATCTCACTCCGCTGTAGCCGCGTCTCGAGATGAAGCTGATTCGGAAAAAAAAGTGTTAAGCGATTTGTTCAGCATAAAAGTCTTGATTTTGGAGTTATTACCGGAGGCGAATGGAATTCGTACTGTCAAGGGACGAGAGACGGTGATTTTGAAGATATCATTCAAACCCTGTCATGTGGCATATTGCCGTAGCTATACACGAGTGATGATCATTCACTGACTCCGTTGTTGAACACGTCCTGAGCGTGACGTTTAGCGTTCCATGAATCAACCACATATACCTAGACAGACGCTGCGTACTATGTATAAAAGCTCAACATGGAGCTAGCAAGGCACCTCGTTCCAGTCTGGATGACTCAACCGCATATCGGTGAAAGTGTCCTACGGTCTGCCTTCGTGTACCTAAGTCTGCCTTCTAGTCCGTCTGTCAGTCTGGCCATCTTGTCGGGTTTTTTGCGACACCCCTTTTGCCAATGATCTCTCCTGCCTTGACACCGTAAAACATGATGAAATCTACAGATAGGGCCTACCTCCACCGATGCCTCTCTCCGAAAACGGAACGAAAGCGGACACGTCACCACAATCATGTGTATTCTCTCGTCCCTGCGTTACTAGTGCGCCTGAGTGGCGTTCGCCTTCGCTCGTACACCGTTCACCTCAGTTGGTATTTCACTGCAAATACCTTTAATTTTTCCTTAATTGATATGATTCGTCATTTTTTTATATTTGACAGATAGTGACATTCATGTCATCATACGACATCCCGGGCATATTATATTAGGCATACCCTACGGCGTAACGTAAACTGTACAATGCGTACCAAGTTGCTTTTCAAGCACATAATAAAAAGCAGTCAAGAACTCACAACTTCTTGTCATTAATGTTTGTTGTAATTTTAAAAAATAATTTCATGCTCTACCCTTAAACTCTAGCTTGCCTTTGACTTGTCAACGCTGCCTGTACACAATTATGACGTGTGTAATGACCTGATCAGGCGTTGTTTTGATAGCCGACATCTCAGTCCAGACTGGAGTTGCATTCGTCCACAGTACATAGTATTTATTACCCAGAAAAGTAAAATACAGTATCAGAATACAGTATCAAAGGTAGCAACAAAGAAGTTAGAATAAGTCTAGCTCTGGGTAAAGGGGAAACAGGATATAGCTGGTAGCTAGTCGAGCCTGAACCCCGACATGTGAAATTTGTGGTGAAAATCGTATTGCGTACACAATGCGTTGTGTTGAAAGGCTGTTCTTTTGTACTGCAATAAACTTTTGAAAGACCAATAACAAAAGGTATTTGTTTTTTAAAACAAAAAATTACCGGAAATGTTATCAACAGTGACACTTCAGCTATTGTCCCTTTCACAATATATCTGTTGACTTTCCAGTCTACCTGGTACCAGTGACTTTCATTTCTCCGTGTCGTAGCCCAATGCTTCCAAGCTGGTCGTGTGTTAAGTTTGCCATCGCCTTCATAATTTCATAAGGGACCTTGACACCGAAAGTTATTCACGACCTCCCGTGAATACAGTATTGTCTTGCCTACATCGTTCAACCTCACGATCACTCCATTGGACAGTTAGCAAAATTCCAAATATGACAAGAAAAGAACGTCAGCGCGTGTCTTTACCCCAGTTAAAACTTGGAGTTGTTCACGTGTTTGCGGGAGGGACATTTGTCCAAAATGTGAATAAGGTAACAAGGCAAAATTTGGCAAGTCAAGGTTTTGCCTCACATATTCAAATATGTGTTTTTCCCCCAACGATTGAAATCGACAAATACGATGTGTCCATGGACTTGGCTGAGATGAACTAACATTCAGGATTACATGTATATTTTGAGCCTTATTTTATGAAATTGGAAAATGTCAGTATGTATGTCAGTATGTATATCTGTTGCCTGAAGTCTGTCTCTCTGTCTGTCTGCGTGTACATGCATGTATGTACTATGCACGAATGTATATATTATGTATGTATGTATGTATGTATGTATGTATGTATGTATGTAGTATGTATGTATGTATGTATGTATGTATGTATGTATGTATGTATGTATGTGTGTTTGTGTTTGTCTTTATATGTATAATATACGAGTCACGCAAATATGTTCAAAGCTAAATTAAATATACAAGCACAGAGGTCGACTCTCCTTATTGCAAATACTGGGCCAGCCCATGGTCAAGGTTACAAATGAGTGGACGAAATCTTACCGAAAGGTGAAGCTCTTCTGGTATTCTCTGAAGGAGAAAGCGCGAGCCCATAAGTGACAACTTCTCAAACAGGGAAACACATGTGTTAGTAGATAAATCCTGAGGTGCAATAGTTCAGCCAATGCGAATTGAAGCCACTGTGAATAACAGTGCATATTGAATTTCTACGAAGCAACTAGACGACAACTACCAGTAGATTTGTTTAATGCGCCATTAATAAAACTGTGTCAGGCAAAACTGTCATTCTTCAAATAAAGTCGGGGGAAAACAGCAGGGAAGCGAAATGGTGCGTTTAAAAAACATAAGCAAATTTGCTTTATATTACCATCAATAAAACCGTTGTCAGACAAAATTGTAATAAGTCAAATATCAGCGAAAGCAAAGTCGAAATGGCGCGTTCACAAACTACGTTTGAGAACAGATTTGAGCGCCAAACTATGATGAAATGTGTCACTTCAACTGTAGGCAAGGAAGTTCGATGGCGCACCACTTTATTTACCAAAACATGTAACTATGTAGTACCCAAAATAAATGACTTTTAAACTTATTCCGTGGGTGTCAGGCACATTGATTTGACATTTTCACGTCGCAATATGTGAAACCGGATGCTGGTCGTACCTATAAATCTGCTAACACGTCAAGCGAGTTTGGTCTGCTCAGTTTGCAATTTAAGATTTGCGCGGGAATGAGGGCGGCCTTGCACTGAAGGCTACACACAGGAGTTACTGGGCTCGTAACAAAATATGCCAAAGAAGTAAAAAGTTATTGCAATAGGGTCATCCACGTTGGAAGATTTCCATGTCCCCTGCTTTTGTTTTGTGTGCGTGGGTTTGTATTCTTATTGTCGTGTCTGGAAGCTAGAGTTTTACCCAGATGTTTCTCAGACGGGCGTGAAAATTTGTCAGCATGCCATACACATATTTCAACACGCCACCTTGGTAAAAAATCTGGCATTGCGACTTCCTGGGAAGGATTGTTGAAATGCTTATAGTGTGGCGAAGAGCCTCGCCAGTGAATCCAAAGGGATGGATTGAAGCCCACAAACGTTCGTCAAGCCGTACAACTCAATCGAGCGGGAACGTTAATGGAGCAGAATAGACCGCCTTCGTTCTTAAAGAATATCCGGCCATGCTTTTATAGTGGTTACAGAGTGAGTCATACCTCTGGGACTTGAAATTACGCTGACTCGCCAGACTCCAGAAAGGCCCTCGATTTTGGTGCACGGCTGCTGTTCAGAAGAAAAGTGCTCACCATGAACAGTCACATGGCCGTGCGTTGTTGTATTAAGTATATATACTGGAACCATGCTACTCCTTGTGCTTAATGTACGCTCTCAGCTCCGGAAGAACCGAAACCAACTTCACTCTCGCTGGTCGTGTTCGAGAACAAGAGAAATCCATACGGGGTCTCGTTGTTCAGAGTGTTTAGCTCAATCTTGTTTCCTTACCAGCCACTCAGTCTCCTCAGAAAAACCATTCGCGCTATAGACAGACTCCATCGAGGTTCAGTTGAGCCCCTAGGGTGGGATTTGAGCACATCGTCAGAGTGAGAGCAGTCGGTGATATGATCAGGCTTAGCGGTGAGATCTTGTTGACGTAAACTCGGTGAATAGCCAGCGAGTTCGAATGCTAAGTACTACGTGTTGTTCGTCTTGAACATCTGAGCCTATACAAAGCAGGAAGGGTTAAACCACCTGGGCTCACTCTCAATCTCTTATCAAAAGAAACTGTCGCTCGATCGAAGTCAGTGATATCACCAGACATGATCCGGCTCGTGCCTTCTCTCATGGAGATATGATCTACTTAGAAGGGCTTGTGATATGTATAAAGAGATGTGTCTTTGATCGCAGATTTTGTAATCACAGCAGGTTGAAGTCTAGGCAAGGTGGGACTAGCCACGCGGCACTGAGTGATATCTATTTATGTCTAAATGTCGCCTAACAATGGATTTAAAATGACCCTCTGAAAAACGTAGAATTCCACGCTACAGAAGCCTCATTATAATTTATATATATAGTGCAGATAAAATTTCAAATATTTCCTTGGTGTCTGATTCCACAAGCAGAATAAAAGTGCACTGGGATACTCAGTTAAACGCGGAACAAGTCATGCTTCACGCGTTATTCTGGCACAATCAGTTCTTCACCCATTGGCTTTCTGACTGTGTCGAGATTATGTACGGAAAATGGTCCAGTGGTACTCCTGCACGTTTGGGTAGACTACGAATGCCATTGTTGTCGAGAACGAAGGGGTGTTACCATAATATTTTGAGACCAATTCGCCACCAGAACCTTAACTGGGATATAAAACTGCCATTATTATTGTAGAGAATTTTTTTCCCGTGGAAAGGCTTTCTCCAAATCCGATTGCAACACGGTTTTTTAATGAAGTTTTTTACCACATGCAGAATATCAGTCCCAGATTTTTCAAATGAAAGTGCTGCTGTCAGTTCAAACCACTTCCACGTCATTTTTTACGCTCACATTAGGAAATTGGGACGATCTATCTAAGATATTATCATCTTACCAAAGTGCCCTTCGTGACTGTTTAGTCGTTTGCCTCGGGAGTCAGTGTTTTATTACCTATCATTTTTCAATGTTATGCCATTTGTGTGACTTATGACTTACAATCGGGGTCGATGGATGAATATTCTGGTCATACTCAGTTTTGTGTTTCCGCGGTTATGTTATGACTTCAGCTTTGTTGAAGTACAAATATACACGTTGCATACCTTTGGGCACAATTTCCAAAGTGGGAGAAATCGTTCAGAGTACATATGCAGGTCACGGCTATCCTCTAGTAAGGTGAACTTCGCCATTCCGGGGGCAAAGTTGCCCCGTAATCTACGTAATATTTTGCTGTGCTTTCCAACCATCCAAATACTTTTCTACATATACATCTACTAAATTTGGGCACGAATAGCCGTTGCTTGTAAAACGTGTTCTACTGTCCTGTAGGGAAATGGCTCTTCACACTATTAATATTGGAGGCTTTAAGGCAATACGCGCATCGACAGTTAAAGACTTAAAATTTCACTCAAACTTTCCTCAATGAAACATTCAACCATACTGTCTATCAATGAAATCAAGAAATAAAATCGGGGGTCACCGTTCAAAGTTTGGTAACAGAGAAACAAATGACCTTACATTTACTGGTATTAGAAATTCAAAATGGCCGCCATGCATCCTTGTGTTAACTCTGTGGATAAAAAGTTCGATTTTCGAAAATACTAACACGGTGAACATTTTCCTTACACCACGAGTTTTAAAATGAGCTCTCACAAGTGGTAAATCAGAAAAGAATTGTAAAAATTTGAGAGTCCGAATATCTGTCTCCGACGCGCATTCCATCTTTAAAAGTCTTCATTGTTTCAAGTAAACACTGATTGTACACTATTACGAATATTGAACAGCGTCTATCAGCACATTTTGTACTGTTTGAGATACCCATAATTCATCTGGGGTTTTCCGATTTTAAAGTTATTGTAGGGCTCTTTTAAGTGGTTAGCTGATGTACAACGATTTGTTGAAAGATGCTATTGATAACTCGGCAAAAAACGATAAGTCATGTCCGTTTACGTCTTTGATATTTATTTGCCTTTGTGGAGTGTGTTCATTTCCTATATTGATTGATCGATTTATATATGTCGTGTCCCACATGGATGTGCTCACTGAATTCGACACACCTGATATCATTTTACTGTTTCATGACCTTGCCGTGCTAATACCTTTCCTTAATGGGTTGTGATGTTTCTGATGTTGTGTGCAGCTTTTCCATCCAGTGTTTATATCGATTGATGATATATATCGGGTTCCACATAGATGTGCTCACCCTTTCCGAAATAACCAATGTCATTTGTTTTGCTGTTTTATGACCCTGAAGTGCCAATACCTGTCCTTAATGTATTTTAATGTTTCTGATGTTGTTGTTAGGGGGGTTCCCTTGTCCGGTGTTTGTAATGAGTATGGATTTCTTGAGAGTAAACGAATATATGATGACGAATCTAGAATTGCGACAAGATTGCCGATTTCATCACATACGGTTAATTTGTTGACGTAAACGTATACCAGAAAGAATCCTTTTGCCTGCACAGTGTAACTGTTCCATGAGGGACAGCCTCCCACTTAAGGTAGTATTCGCCTCGAAACCGAAAGACTAACATTTTGCTCAAACTTGCCTCAACATAACTTTCAACCACTCTCTTTCAAAATTGAGAATAAGATCAGGGAATTCGTGCAAATCTTGGTACTAGAGAAATGAATCATCTAAGATTTACCGATATTTGAAATTCAAGGTAAAAAATACATGACATCAATTTGCCTTTTTCTCACCAATCTTGATTTGAATTGTCTGTCGTTGATGGTCGTACTTGAATCTCTGATGGTGTTCACCACTTTACCACAACTCATACAGATGACCTGTCACTTAGTTAAATATACTTGCACTCACCGTTAATGTTACTTAAGCATGACATTCATTGATTGGCGTGTTAGTTGTTCACGGCAATGGCTTGCGTCGTTCTACCGGGCGCCATCTTACTTTAGGCCTCGCGTCTTTATGCAAATTAGGTACGCCATTGATTGTCCCAAACTATAATGTTCTCCCGTATGTCATTAACTATCGTTCCCTACGGTTTTTATATTTATCTCGTATGGTTGATGAAAAGGACTATTTAATATTCTCTGTTGCCCGATCATGCGTCTCCTGTAAACAGGTACATCTGCCATGTTTTACAACGGCTAATAAAACACCAAGTTACATGTCGTAAACAGCTTGTATACGTGTCAAGCTTCATTTGTGTGCCGCCAAGAAACAAATATGGTTTTTAATCGTGTCTGACAACTGCAAACAAAGCCGAGATGATATATCGTACCCGGATGGTACAACGCCGTCCGACTGTTCACCATCGGCTATCGATGTTCCTTGACTCCCTATCCCATCATCTCACTGTCAGTGATTTTTCACCCGAAGGAGATGTTATCGAGTTCAACGCTTTCCTCCAATAATTTGTATCACAACTGGGGGCACTTGAGATGTGTGTTTGATTTCATACGGTGGCTTCAATTCACCCATACATAGTCATTTGTAACCACAGTTACGAGTGTAGTGATACATAGCGGCCGCCGCGTAGTATGCATAGAATAATTCTATGCATACTACGCGGCGGCCGCTATGTACCACTACACTCGTAACTGTGTTTGTAACCTATGAAGGGCCTCCGCCGACTTCTTCGAGGCTTGTAATTGATTGTCTCGCTGCATCCGCCGTCGATTCAGTCAAAGGATTCGTAAGCCGAAGCGGTTCTGTGCTGACGCCCACGACTGTCCACCTCCTTCCACAACGGCCATGCATCTGCCCCTTCGGCCGCCCGCGCCTTCTCCCCCGCACAACCCATCCATTGTCTTGCCTTGTTTAAGATACCATGTTCACCTTGAGCGCTGTGTGTAGATATTGTGGCGTGCAGACGATGCACGCCTTCGAGTTTATCATAGAAAGGTAGTTCAGTTTTTGACGCATGCACATGGCGTGGGCGAAAATATAGAATCTAACGAGTTGTGCGCGTCGAGGTCTAGGAATTGAAATGTTTGTACTGAAGTATCTTCCGATATCTTAATGAATGAATAAAATGATACACTTTCCCTAGTTAACGTGCTGGTGCGTGCCTTGAGCATTCTATGGCGAGGCAAAGCGATGGAACTTTTGAATCTGTTTCCATCAATTTTTGCTGGCTTTTTCGAAACAGTGACGTCATAAACGGACAGGGAAATGGGAAATTGGGGAAAAAAGTGAGTGGTAGAGATACAGGGGGAAATGGCAAGTGGCACTCTAGACTACTTCTGAAGAGATCTGAAATGTGCCTCTGAAAGGCGCGCACTTTTTAGCTAATAAAAGGTCGGTAACGTCAGTATCTCTGTGGGATTTGGCGAAGGTCTAACTAGAGTAATTGGAACGCCACGTCACGCAATCCGAAACTCAACTTCAAACATCCGTTGGCGGTAAACACAATAAAAAGTATTTGAACCTCACGACGGAAAGAATGGAGAAGCTTCTCTTTTATTTAAACGCAAACCTGTTCTTATTAAAACGACTATACAGTTGATGTCAGCTGGCAGTGTGCCAATTTTACACGGATCGTCATGTCTGCTGTATCAGACTAGATGGGAGTTAAGACACTTATCGGAGGGATTCATTCAAAGAAGTTTACCATGTTTGTCGTCCCTTTGACTCAATTAACAGCGACGCAGGACGTGAATTTTGAATCCATGCGTTAACGCCATTTTCATTTATATCCACGTGAACTTGATCTGTCTGCCTTTGAACATCTCATGCCTAAACGTGACCTCATTAATCTCACTTTTAATGTCGAAAGAGCATTTCATCTTCCTTGACCCGGACCCTTAGAAACAAGAAACATGTGATTCAGGCTCGACGCTTACCCACGGTCCCTCTATCCCTCTAGAGGGACTGTGGCTTGAGGAACGATTCAGAAATAAGATACCTAATGAGTATACTATTTTGCTGGCTTCCTGTGGAATATGCGAACCAGTACATCAGGATGATGTTTGGTTTCTGTGACATTGTTGAGGGTGCTGCCACATGCTCCGTTAAGGAATAGTTAATTTTACATAATACTTATAATCTATCGAACTACTCAGTGTGGGGCTTGGTAATTTATTTTCACATCGTCGTTTCTATAAAAAAGTGTCGTACAATATGCGACAATATCGTTACTCCGACGCGGCTGCCAAATGGTAGGAATTACTTTTGACAGACACTACGGGGGATGTGTGTCATAATTCAGCGGGATTTAATAGAAGACTATAGTTCATGAAATCTGCTGCAGTGAACCACGCCAAGCGATGGGTATACCGTACCACGATGTTTTTACGAGTCGTGAAATAAATAAAGTGAAATAGTCAAACTCGAGTGGTACACCCAGTGCAGAGGTGGTCTATTGCTGTGATATTTAAATATCATAGTACATTTTGTATAGTGATATTTAAATTCTGATATGAATTGCTACAAAAGGGAGGATTTTTTTCTCTAACTGAGAGCTCGAGCGCGTTTCAGCTGTTTATCGACAATACAGCACTGTCATTTTTCTCGACCAATCACATCGCTGTATTCGCGCCATCGATATACGTATGGAGACTCTTAGACATATTCGGCATGCTTATTCCAATCGACAGACGGACAGACAGACAGACAGACAGACAGGCATGCAGGCAGGCAGGCAGACACACATGCACAGACACAGACAGACAAGGAACGAGAGCTGGAACCCGGGGTTTGTATCGAAACTCACATACAGGCATCGAGCTGTCAAACTGAATAGGCGAACACACAAAGGAACATATCGCGTTCTTATTGTTTGATACTGAACATAACCAACATTTTGTAAACAGTTAGATATACTGTTTATGAAACCTATGAGACTACGAAGTAATTCACGCGGTCACTAATTGCCTACTTCACTTATTGAACTCGAGGTTTCCAAGATTCATAAAATTCTAGGAAGTGACACCTTATCATTCCGATGATTTGTTGACCTGGCATCATTGGGATAATAGACAATGGCCTTCATTTTCTCTTTCATGGTTTTATTCCCAATAAATAAATCAAAATTTATAGAATAACGCCAAAGATCTTTAATAATTTGCATCAAGTAAAATGGACCGAGTGGGACTGAGCGACACGATAATCTGAGTGGTGCGAGTGTCACGATATAAACGGCGATAACATCTTTAGTCCTCTGATAATTTAATGACGCACTGTAACTGTTATTTCAACAGTTTCTTTGGACCAAACACGGTTTGACGGAAGTCATAAACGGCGAGGCAGTTCAGATCGATGGGTTGATAATGACAGAAAGCTAGACAGGGTTTGTTCAATGATCGGGTGTGATTTCTTTAAACGTCGGCTGGCAGCTTTGTTTTTTTATCGATTGCCGTTGAAGTCGGGTTCTCAGCAATCGCGGCGCTACCTTGACAACAGGAGTAAGCGAGGAATGCCAGTAAGCGTTGAAATTTTGAGGAAAAAAAATCCCAAGTCAGAAGATAACAGGGATACTCCATTATTAAATAGGTTTAAGAATATACCATTGCATTAATTAATGCAATAATTAGTTACAGTATTCTGACAGGACAGTCAAATAATTTCTGAGTTAACGGACTATATTTATTTGCCCACATTGCCACTCTGTGTCAATACATATGATTTTTTCTGTTGTTTTGAAATTACAGTAGGCATAGTTGACTTGTTATAAATATAGAAAACGGAAGACAAAATTTGCAAGCCAACGTGCGAATATGTGGTGTAAACCAAATCCCTTTGTGGGGAAAGCGCATCTCTTTCAAAAGACTTCGGTCTGATTTGATCATGTCAAACTTCACGCTGCTACTGTCCTCTTCGCGACTTCGGGCAACTTCGGCAAGCGTGTTTTTATCTGTTTGCGCAAAACACAAGAAGGTGTTCACGGCATGCGGACATCATCGGCCTTTGTTAAATGTAATTTAATTACATTAAATCCATGATGTTAAGATATGTACGATACCGTTACAATGAGGTGAAATACGGAGCGGTTGAAGTCACTATGCTTCAGCGCCGGATTTGAATACCAGATGTACCAAAATCAAAGATCAATGCAGAAAGCTCAGAATTTTCGTCGAATTAAACGCAAAATGCCATACAGGACAGAGTGTTAAATCACTTATAAAGCAGGCTACTCATGAGTAAAAACCATATGTTCCGGCTTGAGAAAAAGCGCAGTCGTTCCGCGTCTACATAAATTTCCTTCGCGCGTTTAAAACCTAAATCTCTCCACAATGACAAGTTAATATGCGTTACCATGGCAACAATGTAAGATCTTATCACTATTTTACGAGGTCGAGCTTTTGTTAACACTTTCGGGGTGGCGGAGATGCATTTAAAATCTGATGGTAGGTATACATACATGAAATGTGTATCGATTTGAGTTTTCCGTTATTCAACGGTGATTGTCACGGTTGATGCAGACTGGAGCGGCCTCGGGGAATATTAAACTATTTCACACATTTGGAAAACGCTGAATTTCCTCGTTTTCCGTTTCAGTCGATTATGTTGCCTCGGGCGAGTCAAAGCGTGTGGATTGCACAAAGTCGTTTTCCTTTCGTTATCTCATCGGCGGACTTTCACTCCGTACTTATGAAAACTTTATCACCCAGACTTACCCTATTTTATTTTATAACAGTAAAGAGTGGAAACCTATTTAGTTATTCATTTTGTGGCGTGATTATATCGTGTTATTAAAAGTTCGTTGTGATTTAAATACTCGTGTCGACTATATTAATTCGCTGACCTACAGCAGAGTACGTGTGCCTATCAAACTTACATGATCGCTAAGACGAGCAAAAACTCGGAGCGGACTTTGACTTAAATCCCGCGCATGCCACGTTCATACGAGGCGTTCACCGGAGACGTAAATTCGGCTTTTATATCACTTACCGATCTCAAACAGAGGGGCAGTTCCCAACTTCCACGGCTTGACTTGGACATGACTTGTAGACCGATGAGAACGGAACGGAATCGTGCACTCCAATGTTCAAAGCGGAACTTGTCGCAAAACTTTATATTTCGACTGTCTTGTCGGGGGCGGACGATTTTCTCGTCCAAGCACGGAGAGGAGGCGAGCGGCTCGTGATTGGGCGAGCCTCAAGTCTGCTCGTGACGTACTTCAACGCCATTGGTTGAAGTGTTGCTTTCTCTTAACGATAAACTAAGTGGTCTTATTTTGTGATTGGCTCTCGATGGCGCATTTCTTTTCATTTGAATAACTAGTCTTGCCTTCAATCGTTCATTTTATACTCTTGGAATTGCCCGAGTCATTATCAGGGAAAGTGGCCTTCATGAGCAATTTGACCTTTTTGCAATATTTTCCTTAATTAGCTTGATTTTTGTCAATAGCAAACTAACCATCTATCCACCCAACCTGAAGAACTGTCCTGTGTCGTCGAGCAGACCTGTAAGACTTCGAGCAGTGTCTAATCTCTCCAAAGATATTTTGTGCGGGTCCGAAGGAAACTGACAACTAACTATGAGATGAATGGCGCGCATGCTCCCTCCCCCCCCCCAGCCCTGACGGCTCACACGCGTGCGCACCCTCGTTCGCGCGGTCGCTAAACGCATCAGTCGAAAAGATAGCGCCAAAACAGTACCAGGCGCAATAACGCTAGCACCTATGACTAAAGGGAAAATAAAAAAACAATTCATCTAATATCCGCCAGCCAGCCGACGAAACGCAAGTATCGTAAACGACAAACAGAAATTGCTTGGGTAGCAGCCGGGATGCGAAGCTACGAGCTGTCTTGGTGTATATAATTGATAATGATGATGGCGGCGGGGGTAATCGCCCGCCACCGTTTAAAGATAAATTTACTCTAATTGAACGTATTTTCCAGGGTTATAAAGGAGCAAAGCCGGCCCAATTACGGCTATTTGTTGCAGTTCGAAGCCATTCATTAGCCCTCCCAACCGTCATGTAGGCGGCGAAGGCGGGAAACTGATATTTTCAGAAAAGGAGTTTCAAACAAATCGATCTCTTTCCCTCGCCGTTAACAGTTTAGAGAGCCTCTTTCCCCTATCTCTTTATGTGTCATTATTGTACACACATACAAAGAAAACATTTTCTTCACTTTTGGTGGATTTGCAGATCGAGATGAAAAGACAGGGAGAAATGTACAATATTGTGAACCGCGGATTTGCGCTATCTGAATCTTGACATTTTTATGATATTTTCATGCCCGCGCCAAGAAAAAAAAATAGCTGGCAAATTTCTATAAGACGGAAAAAGAATATAGTTTGATGAGAATCAGAATTGTGACTGAAAATCAATACATATCATTGTAAAGAATCTTCTTTTTCATTTCAGACAACGTCAGAGCTCCATTGTGTGCTGATGGCGCGCATTTTGTCAACTGGCGTCTATTGATCGAACCACAGTGTATCAGTTGAAATTTCGAATTAACAAGTCGACCAATCGCGTTACCTTTCCGGTGCATTGATTGATAAGCTCAAATTTGCCATTGTGCCCCTTTTACTCAGAGATGTGCGTCGGTTTAAGGAAATGCGGAGAAACGTTTACCCGAAGCTGCTTTCAAATTATAACTTGGAAAGACGGGTAAAAATGAAATTGCAATTTTAAGACGAACCGCGTAAACTGACGCGAATGAATGTATGTATCGCTCTGGTTTTCTCGTCGAACTTTTCTTTCCCGTGGTTCTATAGTAAAACGACTATACAACGCCTCCGTGTACGTATATCGGAGCGTTTTCATAGATCGGTGCTCACGCACACACAGTCATAAGTGCATCCGTTTCCGGAGCACAAAATTGGAATTTTCGGTGAATATTGGTCGATATATGGTGAAGGTCCGCAGTGTGGAAATCAACTTCCGGACGCAAACAGGCGGACAGGGTCACTTGTCAAATTAATGTCTATGGCATAGGTACAAGTGTACTTCAAAACAGGTAGGAAAGTTGAGCGATAATAAAGTGCGTCTTTGTACGACTTCCTGGTACGGACTCACGGAAATCGCTCCGAAGCGCCTTAACGTGTCAACAGATGCGCCAGAAGGACAGGGGTCATTGACCCGACAGGTGACGTCACTTGACAAAATCCGACAGAAAGGTCATCACCGACGTTTTGTAAAAAGTACGTGACCCTTTGTTCAATGTTCAGCCAAAGTACTGACTCAGAGTGTTGATTGTAAACTAATTAATTTTTATGCAAAAGTTATTTTTTGTTAACTCTGTTAAGCAGTCGAGCGATGAGCCAGCGAGAAGCAAAACAGCATACGCAAAGGTGAAATTGTTCTTTTTTCAATATTTTTCTTTACAAAACCGACTCTCTCGCTTTGAACCAAGGGACATGTCAATGATAAGCTGCATTTGTGTTTCTACACCGAACTGGCGATACTGTGCTTGGCGCATGTGATATTTTTCATCTATTCTACTCATCCCAGATGATGCAGTTCTGTGTTTTCAGAGACTGAGCAGCGACTTTACAATCTTCATACTTTCAAAAAGAAAAAGGACCCATTATGCATTATTACTGATTATGTATACCATGAATGACCTTTTGAACTGTACATCAGCGCAGGTCAAAATGTAGACCAAAAGCAATGTGTAACTTTAGAAGTATTAAAGTAAAGGGGAACAAACGACTGGGACTTCTTCAAGGCAAAACATCTAACATTAACGTTTAATTTTTTTCTGTACTGCTTACAGTGAGCTCATCTTGGAATACTTCAACTAGATTTTCTACACAGCAAACGTCCCCCCTCGAGGAAACCCTTCCAGTAATGACTTGATTCTGTCGAGTTTCTGTTTGTACCATATTTGTTTCATATTTTTATCGATTACTACAAAAGGTCGTCATCTTGACTTTTGTCAACTCCGACATTTTTGAATAGCCTTGTAATACTAGAGTGATTCTTTATAAGCCCTTGTGAGAAATGTGAGACCTGATTTATTCGATTATTTTAGTCATTGAGACGAAGAGACGAACTGTAAAGCCTCAATGTATTTTTTTTTTCTTTCCAAAATTAGTCCAAGAGTTAATTGGACAAGTGGATATGAGAGAAACGCGTCGATCGGTTGCTATGACGACAAACTTAAAAGGAGCTGGAGAAGCACTTCATGAGACGATATTGAAGGCGGCCCAATAGGTTTATAATGAACACTTATACCTTTCAATGAAATGCGATTCATTTGTGACCTCGAGGGACGACGGTTAAGTAATACCAAGGATTCGGTATCGGTCGGTGAACATCTCAACCGTAACTGCTCCGTTATTTTATTTTGCCCAGCCGGTTCCTCTGAGAACTCTTTAAAATATTTGGAGGCAATCATTTGATTCCGTGTTTCTCTCTCGCAGTGTGTCTCCCTCTCTCTGTTTCTCTTTGACACGGTCTGTCTTTATCTCTGTGTCAGTCTCTGTTTCAGACTTTTTCTGCATCTGCTATCGGTCTGCCTGCCTATCGGTTTGTCAGTGTGTCTTTGTCTTTCTCTCTGTGTGTCTTTGTCTGTCTGTCTCTGTCTGTCTGTCTGTCTGTCTGTCTCTCTCTCTCTCTCTCTCTCTCTCTCTCTCTCTCTCTCTCTCTCTCTCTCTCTCTCTCTCTCTCTCTCTCTCTCTCTCTCTCTCTCTCTCTCTCTCTCTCTCTCTCGCCACAAGAACACTCTGCGATTTAAGTACGAATGAGAGCGTAGTATGACGATTATGGTAAAAGCAAGGGAAGGTACAGGTGACACACAAAAAATGATTAATGTAAGAGATGACTTATGTGTATCCGCAAAAAATGAGAGTGCGGCGTGAGGAAATGAGAATAAAGCATGCAACTTTCACAACGCCATACGTTTAAATGTTGACATAAATATCTTTATTCAAACATAATAGCGTAATCAGTTTGAAATACGGGACCTTATTAACGCCAAATTTGACGCACGAAGCGAGTTTCAGCAGAATTGATATGGGCTATTAATAGGAGGTTTCTCGGGAGTACGGTCGCGGGAACGCAATCAGCGTTAAGAAACCTGGTCCCTCTCGCCACAAGCTAAGTCCACTGCGGCGTCAGTATCCTGGGTATAATCTGAAATTGACATGCCAAATAATCGACCGAGGATTGAGTATCCATGATAAAAATATTGACTTTCCCTGCTGTCGGCGGGGAAGTGCAGCTGCGACTTCGTCCATTTGAGTATGCAGATTCGTTTTCGGATGTCAACATTGGGGAAGTACTAGTGCTCTGAGCTCTGCATACGAACTGCAGCGCGCGAATTGCCGGAGATTGCAGGCGGTAATTCCGGGTGTCCCCTCTGAGAATTGGCGGGCAAAACTCTTGGGATTCTCCCGCCTAATTCATATAGAAAGTAACAGATTACAGAGCAGAGAGGTGAAATGACGAAGGCGTGTTGGGAAAAGGGGAAAATACGAGAGTTCAAAACTTTAGTAGGCTCTGACAAGTGCTTGCGAGCAACAAGGGCATTCAATGCGACCAATGATTATATGGTTTTTTTTCCCATTTACCGAAATTTTTTCCGTGGATAGAAGCTGCCTCACCGTGGTGTGCTGCTGATAAGGCGGCCGGCTTTAAATCTGGCTTGAGAATCTATGAATCACAGTCTTGCTTAGTACGTACATGTATATGCAAAGCCTGTCAAGCCACAAAAACGGTTGTCACTTTTTTTGCATTTCCAGAATCAATTACAGCTTGCTTGTAAAAGGAAAACCGACTCAGTGACAATGTATTTTAAACTGCGAGAATTAAAGACATCTTTTGAGCTGTGACAAAAGAAAAATGCGAATCAAATCTGGCCATAAAAAGGAGAAACATAACTGTATTAACGTTTTCCGACACCACTTAGCGGGGAATTTCTAAATTAAAAACAAAAGTGCACCATGCGCAGAAAAAAATAGGTAACATGTTGTCAGTTGCCTTACGGCGAAACGTTTGATGACTGGAAATGTGATATCCAACAACGTTTATTTGCCATCAGATATTACTGAAATGTCAAGCTATATTAGTGTATTTCCACGACCTGGCCATTTTGAAACTTCTTACTCCTGGACTGCATCATTTTATGCGTGGAGAAAACGTTCTTGACAATTATGCATCTCAAATGAATGGAAATTTAACTTTGCCATAGCTGACGCAAAGATCTCATGGAACATAGAAAGGGGTTTTGGAACATGTTAGAGCCATAGAAATGATCTTTTACCCGGCATTTGACATGCCACGCTAACGATGCATCGTGTTATTCGAATTCGTTTTCTTCTTTTATGCGAAGGATGTTCTCAAGACCTAGCTATATACTTGGTTTGTAGCAGTATCGCATCGAGTTTTAATACCGACGAACAATAGACAGTGTTCTCTCCGCTGATCGTTCACGCGCGGTGAACAGCTGAAATACAAATTTGCAACACATATAATATTGAACTGAATGTTTGGTTAACTAATTCAAAAATTTGCATGATGATTCCCGATCCTTTTTTTCCTGCTTGATTGAAAGGAATGGATTTCGCTTGTACTAGACATCAGCGTACACTATATCACTTATTATTGCTTTTTTCAGATTCGAAATACCCCCGGACGGAACGTTTCATTAGGCCCAACTATTTTTTTTTCTCGGTTGGCACTTGCCTATATTCGAAACAAACGTACGTTTGAAGCTACCCCACCCAAAAAAGGCAACCCGCCGTTTTCTATTTAAAGCATATCGGCGCGTACGTACCTCCAAATTATCTTGCGAACGATCACCCCGATTACTTTTTCCCTCTTAAAATCCACTGATGTAAAAATACATCGAGCAAAAAAAAAATACAACGTACTCCGTAAGGGAAGAGGTCGCGGCGTCTACGATTCAAAATCATGTTGACAACGCAAATCCGGTATTTCTGACTTTGTTATCGGGACGTCCGTCGGGACATCCTAATGTTTAACGACCACAAAAAAAGGCCAGGAGTAAAAGAAAAAAGTCCACATCAGACAGGCGTTCAATTCGATTATACCGCCCGACTGCGTTCATTCCCAGCGTGTCATATTTACGCGTTTTTATTATACTGTACGCTTATTATTTCTTTAATAAACGGGTTTTAATGAATCCTGTAATCTTCCTCCTATTTCCCCCTGGGATGGGAATAATTGTATAGCCATATAACAATACAAGGTATGTTTTCTCAGATTAGTGTGAAGTTATAATTGCATTCTCTGGCTCTCTGTTGGTTCGAAGCTAAAGCGAGCGGGAGGAAATGGTGCATTAACGATCCGCTTGTGTGCCGCAACGGTCTCTCAAACGCGTGCGCTGTTTACATACACATGGCGGAAAGATATATACCTATATAAGAGTGCCGCAATCTCTTTTACAGTTGGTACTTGGCAGTCTTCCTATAAAAAGGGAAAAGCTCCGGCAGCAAAACGCGCAGTTTACTTCCCCCCCATCTTTCCTTTACTTTTCACAGCGATAGCGATCAAAGCTCACTTGGATCGTGTATTATCATGAATCAACGTGATTGGTCGTGAAAGTGTGCGTCAGGGATGACGTCATCACGCCTACTGAACCACGGCCACTTTTCTTTGGGTAAACTTGATTGTCATCCTTTGCCATGTTTTTATTTGATCGGATGACGTAATCAAGACCAAATGCCTGTAATACTCGACCGACTACTGTTTTTGGTTACAGTGTTTTGTGTTTCGAATCGATCGTGACGTCATCGGAATGTGAGCGTTCGAGGATTTGGCTTGTTTTGACAAAAGTTGTGATTGTGCTTAACGCGCCGGGTAAAAATCCTTGAGTGTATTTTCATTGCTCAAGGGCGCTTTGTGTTGCCCTTGGGTCAAGAGCGGGACTCGATATTTTTATGCAGGGCTCGCTGCGTTGTCGCGTCCTTACATTAGTACCCAGTCAACGCAAGCGTTCGTACGCGGGTTCATCGACGCGAGAGTGCCCACGCAGAGCCTCGTTATTGTGTACACGAAGCAACCAATCGTGATCGCATACACGACAAGCGACTTGACTCGACTCCTCGAAGACTTCAATCGAGGAGATTTTCGACTTTGTACAAAAGAAATACGTGACGGATATACTCGGGCTTAAAATCACAACAAGGAAAGACAGCTGCTTAATTCATTAGTGTTTTCCAACAGCGCTCCTTCAGCGTTCGTAAAGATAGCTTACACCCCGAGGACAGATATTCCGACTCTGAAATTTTAAAAATACTTTTCTTGTCTACCGCTTGTGGGAGCTCATCTTAGAGATCTTTGAGTAACAAAAGATTTCAGTGTCTTAGTTTTTTGAATATCGAAAATTCAATTCTCAACCATGCTGTTAACACAGGGAGGCGGTCATTTTGAATTTCAAATATCTGTCAACTAAATGATAATGTTAGGTAATTTGTTTTTCTAGAACCAAATTTTGCATCGTGACCCCTGGTTTTTATTCTTGTTTTGCTAAGTTGGTAAGAGTATGGAACAGTCGAAAATTCCATTGAGGAAATAATGAGAAAAAGTTTAAATCGTTCAGTTTCGAGGCGCATAACACCTTAAAGTCGCTGCTGCAATTAGCTTTTGTGTTGTGCTGAGGGGTCAAACTACGGGATATTGAAATGCATTGTGGTTAAGCAAGGATTTGAGCTGGTGCTCTAGTAAAATACGTTCATTGCAAATGTGATCGTTTTTCATGGCAGGAAGCTCTGTATTTATACTCGGTCAAACTCTGCATCTTTTGAATCTTTTAGGCTTTTCTTTTATGAATTCCTTTATGTAACTTAAACTTCACTTTTGGCTCCTGTAACCAAATGTGATTTACCCATGGAAATCCGCCATACTGCCTGAGTCTTTTATTACTCACTTAAGTGCAAAGTCACATTTAAAGGTGCTATGAATTTACCTTGTCGACGAAAAACAATCGCAGACTTCGCCCATACGTAACAGCCTCAAGAAAGTAATTTTCATAAGTTGAAAAGTTCTATTGATGTACTAGACTAAACAACGTTTGTTTTACTTCTTTCATTTAATCACCAACGTTTATATTACATATAGATCTCATAGTTTCGCTTTAACTACCTTCAGTTACTGGTACGTTCAAAGTCGCATCACGCAGCAATAGCAAGCCGCCATATGCAAATTTACTGAGTATAGATACGAAGAAAAATAACTTGACTACTTCTGTCCGTTGCATTGTTCCAGTGCAACACGCAACGCCCGGAGTACATTTCAGCCCGTGCCTCCGGGGGCTCCAGTCTTTATAAAACCACATGGTTCCCGGTGTTTCCAGGCCCACTTCAGCTTCAAAACTCACGCCTCTTGTAGTACAACAGCTGCATGGACATAGCCACAGAAATCCACACTGAGAGGGCAGCACGCAACTGACGAAACTCAAAAAGTTGTCCACTGCAGAGTCAGCATACTGCAATCCCCACTGTCGGTGTCCGACAAACCTCTATTATGATCACCAGTGGGTGCCAAGTACTTTTCAATGTCTGCTTTAGCAGATAATCCTTTTGCTGTTCTGTTTGATATAGTTCTGTTGCTATGTTACACCTCAAACCGTAAATACATGTACAAATACATATAAAAGACTGGGCTCATTTCGCTGCTCAGTTATTTTGGTTCTCAACCTTCCAATTTATGGGCAAATTAGAGTTTCTGGAGCGTTTTTTGGTGGTAGTTTACCGTATAGTATTCTCCGAGTCCCTGTTCGTTTAATTTCCCAGCTGCACACGTCCCTTTAAGGTAACACGCGTCTCGAACGTGTAAGACTTAAACTGTTGGTCAAACTTTCATATATATATATATATATATATATATATATATATATATATATATATATATATATATATATATATAATATATATATATATATATATATATATATATGTCGCAAGGTAGTAACCGCGCTGGGGAGGGGTAATACTAGAGTTGTCGACGATCGATGCGATGAAGAAAAGTGACTGCACTTTGCCGATGGTTATCACCAGTGTTCCGACATATGGAGTAATTTTGACTTTCCAAGGAATGTGTACCAGTGTGAAAGGTACGTAAAAATTATGATAGGTGAAGAGATGGCTCCAGTACCAGTCTCTCTATTGATGACAGGCGCCACTGATCGCATCTGCTGACAGCTATGGTCGCTCAGTCTGGTAGTATTTATGATCCGAGCGTACGCTGTAGATGTACATTTGCGTAAAAATACAACCTGAACAGGAAAAGTGACCAATATTGGCTTATTATAAAAAACCGAAAAAGTACTGTACTTTACTACGTTTTAATATTCGAGTTACCCGCTACATCTAACTTACTGAATCTGGATTTAATCACAAGGTATTTTTTGACTCTATCCCTCCCTAAACAGGAGGGACTTCCTTCATTATGGCCCTGTTCTTCAAACAGAATTACATCCATTGCGCTTGCGCAATGCCAGACCAACTGTACTCTTTCCTGTGAAATGCGCAGAAGACCAAGTCATGCGCTGGCAAGCTCAGGTGCTCCATAAAATAACCTAGTTTATATCCATTTTCGTTTTCTCTTGGAGATCGACCTTTGTCGTTATCGATGTGTTTGCGGGGGTTTTAGGACAGTGGCAGATACAAGACCGAACGGGATTCTCAATCTAACGTCATTTCTGGCGCAGAACTTTGCTTCTCCGGCTCGTTAACCACGGTGACTGGCCCAAATTTCGTTTCATTATCGGTCGCCGAATCGCAATCGATTTGCAGGAAGGCGATTTTGTCAGTAAATGGCCCGGGATGTTGTATAGGATATGTCCAGTCAAGTTGCAGTGGTCAACATCATTGAGGCTACATCAGTTGTACATATTGTAGCTTGACTAATCCGGCTGCATATCTGCGGGCGTTTCTACGGTCAACATACTTTGAGAACCGTCTTAATCGTCCTTGGATAGTGCACGACTGGTCATCTTGACAGAGACAAAAACAACGTTTTTGGCAGTTAAGACGTTAACAACGCACACGGGGACCGTGTTTCTCATACAACTCTGTGGTAAATCCCAGGCCCTCTGCAAAGTCGGCATTCTCTCTGCTGTGCAGTAAGTCGAAACTGATGGACGATTTCGAAGTCCCGGGCGATTAACTTCAAGTTATCCGGAACATGCCCGTAAGCTTTTTGCAACGCAGCGCGTTCCTAAACCAACCAAATAAAATGTAAAGCTTCGGCAAATACTAACCACATCGTTAAACGTTTCAGTTTAGAGAAAGTTATATTTCATCAACTTATTAGAATCGATCTTTTGCCAAAACACAACAGAGCAAAAGAAGTTGAATTAAATACACAACGGGCTTGGGGTTTTGGAACCACATATACAGAAAGCTTATAAGACTGTTACTTTCAAACCAGTTTCAAACATTAAAGGCACAGAGTCGCTCTTTCCTTGGATAGCATTATCAAAAATTCAACCAAGTTGTCTTGAGCATGCTGACACAGTAGTAATGGAGGAAGTATGGTTGGCATGGCAAATGACCTTTGACCAGACTCTGGTATTTACCCAAAGTCTAGACCAATGAGATGTCAGCTTCTCTACAAAATTGCTACTATCGTTGTGCAGTACAACGAGGTTGTATTTGGCACTACTTATATCTCATACATTTCAGTTCACGGTTGATTTTAGAGCTCTTAAATTTTCCGTGATAAAAATACCTGCCAAAGTACTGAACTTGTCCCCTTCAATAAACAGGAAAAGAAATTATCCTATCCCGGTACATGTAGGTAAAAGAACTCCTGCAATTATTGTAAATAAAACGAACCAGCTCTTAATGAAAAATGCATAAACGATGCCTTCCGTGAAGAGAGGGCAAGAACTTGAAAAAAAAAGAAATACGCGAGACAGGTGAACCGAAATAGACTTTTAGTGATTCATCTTAATGTTTTCTGCTTGGTAAGAAATGTAAATTATTGGCCAAGCCACAGATCATGCGACGTGAAATTGGACCGTTGGGAAAAGTAAAGAAAACTCCCTCAGCTCAACCCTATGCTGGTAAATCAATCCAGTCGTTACTTAGCCAACCTGAACAGCAAGTGTCTCCTCTCGCTCCTGGAGAAGGTTTTTCCGGGACGTGAGGTCCAAAGCCTGGCAAGTTGTCGATAGTGTTCAGTCTGTGGAAATGTGAAAGCGCGCGCAATTTTCCCGCTTAAGTCATCTCCACATGATATAATTTGCACGGTTTAAAGGTGCCATACTGCATTGTCGTCCTTAATGACGCACACGTATCTGAATTAAAACGTTTTATTTTTTGTATTCACGATCCGGCTGATCTACACAGGCCAAGTGAAAGATTCGTCACGTGTATTGCGGTGTCATACCTATATAATTCAAGATTTTGGTCCACAGTATGCCTTTCAGATTCTGCATTTGTTGCAATTTTTGCGTGCTTATTAACATCGCTGCTACATACATTCAAAAGTATTAAAATTTCATGTGTTTTCCGCTGATCATATTGCAGTATATCTATACAATAAATGTCAGAAAGGTTAAGCTTTAAGTTGACAACCTTTTCCGTCTTTTAAGGCTATTTCAAATGTCATACTGCTAACTCTGACTGTCGCCGACGGCCATCTTAGATTTTAAAAGTAAAAAATACAGATAGATGTCGCTCGCTTGACCACAAATGTTCCGGTAATGGCCGCAAGGTAATTATTCATTACTCTCATTTTTCTTCCCGCCTTTGTCATGTATAGTCGCAGATGTCGGGATATCGATGTAAAGTTTGCATCGGTATGTTTATTCTACAAGATATAGCTCATCGACGCTATAGATCGTCTGCCTCGTCTCAGTAGAAAGTTGCGTGTTTGCAAACATGGCGGCTATTCCCATATTGGTATTAAAACTTATGTAAATAAGGTTCGTTTCATCTTTCAGCACTTTTATCTTTTTAAGGTTAATTGCTCTTGTCTTTTAGCGGACTGAAAGTACAGTGTATGCTTGACAGCATCTTACAAGTTGCCCCTCTTCCTTAAAGGGAGGGGTCGTCGGATCTGCGCATGTGCGACGCTATTGTTTACAAACAATGTATTTCATGCACGATATCTAGATATATCACGTCTTTATAGCTTCAACAACTAAATTTTATGATGTACATTATGACAAATATGTTTCAACTTTCATCAATCGCTAACGTATCTTCGATATAGTGTGTACATGTTCGTGTGGGTCCCACACAACCTTCGGGCTCAGCTCCGCGTCCCCTCGCTTTAATGTTTGAACTTTGTTTGCTCGTATCGTACATTTCTTCATAGAACCTTCTTACTCTCAAGCGATCTCACTCTGTCGTCGCCATAGAAGCTGATACACAGGTTGATGTACCCATAAATTGGTTCAATATCATGTTGTATACGATTGCCTAAAGTTTCCAGCCACTGTACGGGGCTGTGTCAAACTCGTCGCGTACAACGTTTCGTTGATAGAATATACAAAGAGATAACGACGAGATAACGCAATAGGTGAGACATTCGAAAGCTGCATCACTGTGTGAAAGCACAGATCAGACACGTGTGGTGCCTGTCAGAAACCGTCTCGTTCCCGCTTATCGAGAAATCGCGACAATCTTGTCGTGCATGCAGTTGAGATTTCTGTGCGAAGATCGTTGCTACCACGCTGTACTGTCGACTGGTCGCTTGCTCATCCTGAAAACTAAAAGAGTTTAATGAGCGTTGACGAAAATCGCCGAATTCAGAACGCTGAACGACCAAAGAAACTTGGCAAAGTACAAAAACAAATTAGAGCAAAGAGTTAGCGCGGGAAAACATTTATTCCGCGAAAATTACATATCAGTTTGAACATCACAAATGGGAAGTAAAAATTGACAGTCGTAAACAGCGTGGAATTGCATCAGGATAAAGACGAGCCTAATATGAACATCAAAACGTTAAAAATATCAGCAATAACCGGAATTACTATCAGAGCAGAATGTTCCGAAATGACAAACGTGCGCTGATTTGACAAATAAACTGAAGCTTATTTCGGCAACGCTGACTCCGGCATTTTATTTAAAACGCTGTAAACAGTCCGAAACTATCGCATATGTGTTTTATGTTTTGAATGGATGGCGTTCATCATCTGTAGCTGTCCCCATGAACTTTTGGTGTTTTTTCAGTGTTCGCGACTGAGTATTCTTTCAATATAGTTTTCTTCGTGGAATTATAGATTGGATACAATTACTACAATGGAGTTTGCATTTTGCTTATGGTTTGTGTGCATTCCTTGTGTACCGACATGGTTTTCTAAAACTAGATTCAATTTTCAAATCTTCCAGAAGCTCTCTTGTCAAATTTGTAAACTTTGAATACAAGCTCTATAACGACAAGAGACCCAATATTTCAATATTTTCGATAGGACTGGGATAGGAAAATTTATTTTGATACCGTTATTAAACAACCCACAACGAGCAAAAAGACATACGCTTCACTGCATTTTTGCTACTTGCGGGTAAGGGACCTGAAAATGTGTGGACAGGTCTTTAAAGTTTCTTTCAGTCAGTAAGATTTTTTTGTTTATGAGTGTAAAATGAGCGTCATTTGAGAATATCCATCCTAGAAATGCGAAGACAAAAATTAATGATGCTCTGAGCAGGGGTCCACTTATTATCTGGATACCCCCATTTTACATTTGCCCTAGCTATTTGACGGCTTTGATGAAATGAGCCTGACTCTAAAGCGATAACTCCGCGTAAGGCGCAGTATTACCTAGAACTTTGTGAAGTCATTACCAGGCTCGTGAAAAGGGTCATGCGGTGAATAATTGATTTGCGGACCTGTTTGTTTGTTCGTTGGATAACTTGATAGAGGTTAAAGTATCTTTTGCGCGGATAACAAATGCACGCACGAACGAGCATGGAACGTGAATCAATTAAACGGGCGGGAACTGAATTCAAAGGAAAATCTGACCTTTTCTGTAAGAATGCTCAATTTGCTTTTTTGGTCGACTTTCAATCGATCACCCACCACACGGTTTGGAGACATCGGCCCAATTAGGTTTTAAGGGATCTAAAGTGATATTGTTCGGAAAAAACGCTTGATTCAAAATTTTAATGATTTGACTAGAAAATTCTGGAGTTCGTGTCAGTCACCAAAATTAGGAGTGTCGTCTGTCTAGTGTAAAATCAGCTGGAGATGGAAAAGCACAGCCAGGGATAAAGAAAATCACTCTGAAATGATTCCTGTGTGTTTGTTTTGCCTCGCCTTTCGAAAATAACCGGTTTAAAGACGCGTCGAAGCCGTTAAAGGCACGTTCACGATTTGATACACGGCGTCTCGACAGTTTCAATATTTGCTAATCCACCCACGCAATTGGTTTGTGTCTCCTACGCAAGTTGGGCAGAACTTCATAGGTGTAACATTTGCTCGTTTGATTAGTAAAGTTATTGTTGCATAATAAGAAATGAACCTGTAAAAGGGCGCTGGTATCTGTCAAGATGGCTTACTTTGGCGCCCATTTTCTGACCGGTAACGCTCAAGTCAACTAGAAAAGCAAAACACAAGGTCTTGTGTTACAGCACCATGGGCTTCAATTTTTGACATGGATGTACTTTCAAGTATATCTGCCTTGCCCGTAAAATATAGCTCCTCTCATTCCCTGAACCGTGCTCAAAGGCCGAGTGTTCAACATATCAATTCTGCCTGTACGTGTAATGCCAGATGTCATCGATGACAATTGAATTTTAGTCCAGGCCCTGACTAGTATATACTTGTCAAGAATATCAGTGCATATTGTACAAACAGCACTGTTCCGGCGATGTTGGTTTTGTTTTTAACATACTTTTAGGGAGGAGAATACGAACATGGGTGTTTGTTCTACAGAACAAAGACAATAAAAATGCTATCAAAAGTTGCAGCTATAGTGCGGAAAATTTCAGGCAGGCCTAAGTCTAAAACCAGCACCTCTTTTGAGTCGGAGCAAGTCGATACGCTAGGATTCCAGGAGGGGTAAGCAAACACGGTAACGATAGTTTCAACACATGATTGGCATGCCGGGTTTTTCTGTGAGTAACAAATTCTTTTGGGAGAGACAACGTCCCCCCCCCCTCCCAGCCAACCCTCTCGTTTCCTCGTTGCACAGGCTCACACAATGATGACCAAAATTCCAATTTATATTTAAAGTACAATGCGTCTCTGGGACAGACAATCGGACTCTCAATTTTTTTTCAATACCTTTCTGGTCTACCTTTTTTGGAACTCATTTTAAAGTTCTTGGGAAAAACAAGAAACCAATTCATCGTCTCAGTTTTTCGAAAATCGAATGTTATTTTCCCTACAGATCTAGAGTTAACACAGGGATGGCGGCCATTTTGAATTTCAAATATCGGAAAATGTTCGGTGAATGTTTCTCTAGTTCCAAACTTTGCACGGTGACCCCTGATTTTTATTCTTGATTTGGTATATAACAGAGGGGGTTGAAAGTTTCATTGAGGAAAGTTAAGTGCTGTTCATTTATTTGTATTTCCTTTATCGACGCTTCGACTAAGTCCTTTTTATGCGCGGTAGGTCTGCTCTTATTGGTCCTGCCCACACTGTTCAAATCTCGCAGGACATCATTATTTCGCTTGCTTGGCTTGAAGCCAGCCAGCTTGATGTATTTATTGTACAGGCTGATTTCGGTCATTATAGGAATAACATATCAAAATCGAACGTATTCCTCCATAAAACCTTGGCAACCAGGAGGCTAATACAACATATGTTTTTATTAAACGTTATAAAATGCTATCGGTTTCATCAGTAAACAGAACATAAAAATGATAGCTTGAATAGGATATTACTATCTTCCATTTCTTTACGGATTGCTTTCGTCGAATGATGTTTAAAATCGGATAGCTACCCCACTGGCGTTCGGGAAGTAGCGGTTCATCTAACCGTGCACACTGCACAAGCTCGTAATTAAAATGGACCCCCACATGTGTCGTAAGCTTTGAGAGTGGCGCGAAGTTCGCGATTTCGAATTCGTCCGAGGCCTATGGCTGCTCCACAAATCTCCTTTGCCCCTCCACTATATTCCCCCAAAGAATCCATTCGGTTTGTGTGGTTGTTTTTTGCATGTTTATGGTTACAGTATACTCTGCACTGGCAGGTGTTACAAATCATATTTTATTAACCCACTCGTGTATAATTAATATTTAGACGAACTCCACCACTTGTTAAGGCGGGGAAAAATTTACGCAAAAGAATTGCTTCACACTTTCTCTGATATTATTTGACGCCTCTTTGAAATGACTTTTGCATAATAATTACTGGACACAATCGAGGTGTGAATTATTCACGTGCGTCGGTCGACAGCAATAGGCACAGCTCTGCAAATTTAAGCCAACGTTGTCAATTTATACAAACTTACAAGCTGATGTTATTTTAAGGATGTCACACCGGTCGATTTTTGATCAAGCACTCATTTATGCAGGAAGGCGATTTTATCAACATGTAGAATACGTTATCTAGGTCTTGTACAACATAGCATGGTTCCATTTCGTTCACCTAGTATAGCTATCTCGCCCTGCGTGATCAGAACCATCGGATCCCTGGCGATCCAGCGTCATGTAAGCCAACATATGTAAAGAAATGGAAGAACTAGGCGGGAGACACGTAGACGCCGTCACAGGCATGCAGATCAGGAGATACCGAGGAGACGAGACGCGGCATGCAAAATGAAGAACTACTCTTGTTTAAACAAAGCCTGACAAGTGGTGATATGATATTGCCTCAGTACACTTAAAGATCACGACTAAACGTTAACCTTGGGAACAAATCGAATTTCTTTTCTAAATGTGGAATATGATGACGAAATTTTTTGTCTCCATCTTCGATCTGATGTATTTGGATCAAACATTTCCTGTCCTCCATTTTCCAAAAGCAGTGCCGTTGCACAGTTGACTTTGACTTATTTTTATTACAGCGGTTTAATCGAAAACATACTCATCACCTTCACTTCTAACGTTATCCATCTTCTTAGAAATTTACGCTGCAAAGATTTTAAGTCTTCTTGAGCTCAGAGACAGATAGTGTGTGTAATTCAATTCTAACATAGCATGCTCTATTTTCAATACAGATATCTCGCTCTATGTCTGCCTCCCGGACTGCCTCCCTGACTCCTTATCCGTCTGCCTGCCTGCCTACCTACCTGTCTGTTTTCCAGTCAGTCTGTCTGCCTGTTTCTGTATCTCTTTGTCGCTATCTCTTGGTGTCTCTCTCTCTCCTTGAGAGTTTCAGTCTGTCCCTCTCTGTCTGTCTCAGTCTCGCAGTCTCTCTCTCTCTCTCTCTCTCTCTCTCTCTCTCTCTCTCTCCTCTCTCCTCTCTCTCTCTCTCTCTCTCTCTCCTCTCTCTCTCTCTCTCCTCTCTCTCTCTCCTCCTCTCTCTCTCTCTCTCTCTCTCTCCATAAGGTACGCGTGCGCCCTGAAAATGCGATCAGAGGCATGAAGTTCTGAATCCAAATTCTTCTCGAAACCCCGTGAGTTTACAGTACAAACTACAAGTTGATATTTGACTGCTACGTCATTGGGATATCAGACAAGAGAATACAAAAAAAGACCGGCGGTGATTTTTACCCGGGATAATAAAAGTACGCGAGAGTGACTCATCCAATTATATCGCGACAATACAGGTTACACCGTTGGTCGATAGTCATAAACGATATTAAAAGTTCATTTTCGGCTTACACTGATCGAAGGACGACTATCCTTCCAACTTACAGTCGATGAGTCCAATTTAAACCTCCTTCCCTCCCGCCCGTCAAATGTGATCGCCTACGGACCGTTTCGTGGATGGTTCATTAAACCTCCATACAGCATTGAGCAATAATTACTTATTTGCAGGCTCCGTCGCCAGTGTGTTTATGTCGTAGAAGTGGGCTCGTTACGCAGGGCTCGTTTCACTCAAATAAATACCGGATTAAACAGTTTCTTTTAATGCACTATTTTTTTCAATGACAGCGAGAACGGCTCCTAAATTTAACGCGGTATTTTTTTCTCTCTCCCGTAAAGCTTGTTATGTTAAATCCGGTTGAAGGAATTGCTTCTTGCCTTTGAGTGACTCATTGCATTTTTTCACACAATTGCGAAAATACAATTAAACCGAGATGACATCACAATGCATATTCAACTAGCTGTAGCTGTCGCTGACGCGTTTCAAAGCCCCCAAATAATATTAATCCGTGTAAATTTCTGATAAGAAGTTATTATAAAATTTCCATTTTTCACAACGCGTGCCACTATGATGTGAATGCGTGAGAGAGGGGGATTACGCACGTACATCCGGGCAGCAAGCGGAAATACTTTAACTTTGAGAAAAGCGCATCTCTATTTCGTGAAATTGCTTGGCAGAAAGCCGCGAAGTTACGGCTCGACAAATCGCCTGTCGCACATAAAAAAGAATGCTTTTCATCACCGTACTGCGCCGGCGCAGAGGGCGTTGAAATGCCCCGACAGTGTATAAAGATTGCGAATTTCGAGAAAGAGCGTTGCAACTGCCACCTGAAAGCACCCGTGTAAACACTCTTTTAGTTCCGTTGGTGACAAGAGGAAACGAAATCCCCTTAAAAAGTCATCAAGTTTAAATTTAAGTGCACGCAAGTAATTTTTTTCAAGTTACCTTAGATATTGTCTCCCGTTTGCATTTCCCATACTGCTCACAAAGTGAAAAACTCTGATGAGTCTGTGAGTGACAACAATATAACTTCACAACCAGTGTAGGTCTTTTTGATTTCCCCCTACATCGATTTCAACGTTAAATCTGTTCGCTATGTTTATTTTGTCTCGAGGTCGAGTAGGACCAGATCGTCTTCACCATCGCAAATCTTCGTTTTATCACGCTCCAATTACTTCAGCGCGAGATTTCCCGCTGAACTATGTTGAAGTATTGAGCATCTTAGCGGGATTTTGAACGTGACAGCTCGAGACGCAGTCACGGCTATTGATAATGACAAGGAAATATAAGATAACGGATAAGTTGATCGTTCCCGAGGGCATCTGCGTTAGCTATACATTATGTTCCAGCGATACGCTGCCACGGAATCAGAAGATCTCATGTTTTCAGTCAAAGCCCCCCCCCCCCCCCCCTTTCGCCCGCCTCCTTATAATGGTCACGCGATACGTCATTACGCGTCTCGCAGAGCGTTGGTCATGAATTGCGCATGTTCAGATTTTGTTTTCCTGTTTAGAAAAGAATTATTTACCAGCGGGCAATTAGCAGTATCTATACGAAGTCCGTGTTAGCATAAGTTTTCATTCCAACGAAATAAGTTGCTCCGTTTATTTTCGATGAAAATGTCGGCCAATTCCGCTCCTGCCACAAATTCGTCTCCATTGACCCCGGGAGTGAGGAGATGGTGTAAACAGAGACAAAATTAAACAGAGACAAAATCATGCCTGTTTGTCCAGTTTGTTACAGTGCTTTAACTCTTTCGGTCACTTCTTTCACGCACAAAGTGGAGCTATTTGAAGTAGTTGGCTAAACCAAACAGTGACCTCACTCATTTGCATTTCGAAGCTACACCTTTCAAAACATCTTGCCGAATATGAACTTTTTTTTAGATAGAACTTAGCTGTCAACGCCGAGATGTGCAAGTGGTTTTGCGAGACTCGTCTCGCACATGCTCCTGTTCGACCCAAGCCCTTGAAGTATACAGCTGCAGAACAGTTTGATAGAGCGCCAAAAATGGGCTCGAAATAAATCAAAAGGACAAGAAGCATGTCGTTCGGTGATCACTGGATCGTACATCAATTTATCTTTTACGCGCTTTATTCTCTTGTGATTTTGCATCTCAAAAGTAAGAGTTTTGTTGAACTTTAAGGTCGTCTGCAAATTCGAAAGTGAGTAGAACGGAAATCATCGTTGAGTGATGTCTTCTGACATTCGCCTTTTCTTTGACATCAGAGACTGTCGATGATATTCCCCTCAGTTTCGTAAACAAATGTAACACTGTTTCGAAATCAAATTCTGACAAAACTACCCATCGATAAAACACTCGAATAAAGCAAATATACTCAAAATAAGTTGCAAATGACACATCGTAAATATAATCGTCGAAATTTGGAAAAAAAATCATTTATTGCAAGTTCGTTTGAGGAAAACAGCATCGAGCGAAAGTGTCCGCCATCTTCTGTCGCACCTGCAAAGTAATATGCGTACCCGTCATGCCGATGCTCGCTTATGTATGCGTCTCTTTACTTAGTTTTTTGTAAACATTTTTTTTAGGTTTAATCTACAAGCAGCTGGCATCTGTACATCGAAAAACACCCGATATTAAATGTCCACTATCTATCCACAACGGAGTACACGACAAACTTGATGTAACATTTTCCCCAAAGGATGAGACGCGCAGACATAATGTAATTTGTATTTATTGGCGTGTATCTAGGTTGGAAAAAGGCAAACAGTATATTTGACCGAAAGAAGCAATAAATAGACATTCATAACTTCATTGTACAATTTTCCTTCGATCTTTATTATTGAAAATTATCTCAATGCAACGGCAGAAACATTAAAATTATATTAGTTTCTTCAAAATGAATACCTTCCAAATATTAGACTTAATACTCCCTTTTATGAACTCAATTGTTATCAGTAATATATTTTATTAATATCGCGCCATAACATTCCCGCCATTTCTGACATATTTTACATAATCATTGGGCACTAAACTGGTTCGAAGTGAAGCGCGCGTAATCAGTATTGCGTTTCGCAAGTGAGCCAGGCGACAACTGCACTGCGAGGCGTTGCGACCAGCTGTGTAAAAAGTGTCCTATAGCCTCTTGGCTCTATTCTATACTCGTGTCTTTACTTTTAGAGCAGCTTTAATAGACTGTTTGTGAGAAGAAGTGTCCCCCAGATGTTACTCGACGGAGAGAAAATTGCTAAATTAAAGTGAATATTGACTCGCAATCGCCGTCTTTTCAGTCGCTATTGATCATTGTAAACTTGAACGAAGTTGGTGTTCAATAGCGTAGCGTGGCAGATTCGTTTATCCTTCGCAAGAACCTTTCTTATATTGTCGAAAACAGAAAAATGTCACTAGAATGAACATGAGCATAAGATAAATTCGAGAATCATAAACCTACCTGTTGGATGGTGCTCACGATGAGAAAACGAACGTACTATCTTAAAGCAGTCAGGTCCTTCTTTGAAAGAATTCCACTTTTTTGTAAAGGTAAACCTCACAAACGGTTTCTGTTCGGATTTAAGTCGTCCGTTACGTGCGCAAGAAAAAGAAATACTAAATATGTATAGGCAGGAACGGCAAGCTTCTGTCAGGACCCCCTAGGGAAGTGTAAATATGACCACTCGGTAGCCAATCCTAGAGTGAAACATCGCCTAGGGAATCTGCCGATTATTTTCTCCTGATCGTTTGGTGACGACGCGCACCCATCACTCACGTCCCCGTTGTCAGAATCTCTCTCCTTTTTTCCGCGCTTGAATACAACTCCAAAATACTGTAATTACGGAGGTAGTTTTCATCAATTTTGAATTATTTACCTCTGACAAGATTCAAAAATAAGCTGGATGCCGAACAAAAAAGTTTAGGTTTGAAATTGTACGGATAGACTGGATATTTTGTCCTCATGTTACAATGGCGGGACATCATCTGCCGAGTTCAAAAAGAGCAGTGTATCTTGTAGCGTATCCGTTCAGGTAGTGCGCCTCGCAATGCTGGCCTTCAGAAGTCAGAAGTATGACGGCCATTTCGCTGGCTGAAGGAGACAAAAATTATGACCGTTATATTCGCGATCTCCTAGGTGATCATTCACGAATAATCAGACGACTTGCCCGGAATGACCCCGAGAACGACAGCCATTAATTACAACAGTGTAATCTATTGAGCTCCATATCTCTCATGACAAAGGAAATATTTGAATCGCGAAGCTCCCCCGGCGCTGCATGCAGTGCCCGGTCTACGTCGAATTTGAAACTCAAGGACAATCCTAAAACAGGTTTAAGTGAGAAAGTATCTATGAAAGAAGTGTAGTTCCGATGCATTGCACGAGTTAATACGGAGTTCGCCTTGCCTGTGGGAAATTACGATTTACCGGTCCAAAATTACGAAGAAATTGCCGGGTCTTACCTTACCACAGAAAAGGCGATTCCGACACTCAGTACGATGCGGCCGTGCCGCAAACGAGTGAGTGTCGGAGATGGGACGCTCGCTTTGATTTACGACGTTACGATTTTGCTGGATTGACGACGCGGAGATCATATAATGGGGTTGCTCTGGCGCCATCGCAACAAAAAATAAGGCGTTAACGTAATACTTCTCCGGTAATGGCTCTCCGGTGCGATATGGCAACAGAAATCCAAATCGAAGTTGACAAAATCCTAAAATTAAATGACCTGAAAGTTGACAAATTTATAGCCGCCCGATAATTGTGTTTGATTTTCACCCAAAGACGAGAAGAACAAACGGGACAGGAGACCCGCATTTACCGAAAGATAGACGTGTATGTTATTCAATTCGCGAAGCGTGAGCTTCAGACAAATCAAATTGATTGAAAGTGTGGCGTTTCGTTAGAAAAAAAATTTGCATGAAGGATGGTGGCCGTATACGCGGTACGGACTTGACCTGAGGTGGTACGCATCCTGAAAACGTAAATTATTGAACTTTCGCCGATTGTTTCTTTAGGAAACTTTCAACCATTCTCTTTCATAATCAATAATTAAAGTCAGCATAACTAAACTGACTACGATCTTCAGTAAATCACATCTGAGGTAAAATTATTAGTGCCTAAATTTCAAAATGGCCGACGTACATTTACTGTGTTATCGCCTAGGGGAAAGTGTTTTTTTTTTATATTTTTATTTTTATTTTTTTTTTTATTTCCTTTTTACGAAAACAAGGATGTGAAAACTGAATTTTATCTTAAAAGTTTTAAAATACCACATAGGGTACGAACAAGAAAGGAACTGTGAGATTTAAGATTCTCTGAAATCTGTCCCTCGGGCGTATTATGCAAGAATATCGATGTTCTATTCATGGATATTTTCTGACTTGTTCATCTGAAACCCAACCAAATGGACTTCAACCAGTCTAATTTACATACTTTGAAAATTTTACATGTTTACTGTTATATTTGGTGAGGTTCATTATTCCGCTATAAAAGGCAAAGGTCAATAACCGATAATCGACGACGATTCATACAGACGAAAATATCCTACGGGCATGCACTAATTGAGGAATCGATTTTACTCTGTGGCTCAAAATCGCAACAAAAAATTTCTAGGGAGGCATAGAAGTTTAGTTCTTGCAAGGTTTTGTGTCCCCGTTGCATTGCGAATAAAATTCATGGTATAGAAGCTGATTACGCAGTTGTTTCTCAACACCGCAGCCTATAATTGCGGAAACCGACGTGACATGTTTTCGCGGGTGACGCCGCAAGGTAAACTAAAAAGGCGCGCTAACTCGGGCTTGGAAAACCAGACCGGCATTTCGGAAGAGTTCTCCCGATCGATCAAAACAGGCTTTGTTGTCAAAAATTTCGGCTTACCTTAAAATTTTGTGACAGAAGAAAGGTCTTGAGCTAATTCAATCATTTTGAGAAGGAGAGGTACCGGAAAACGTTTTCTCGAGATAGCGGATATTGAAAACCGGCACGTTCTCGAGTAGAGCACTACTTACTGTGCACGCTAATGACCGAAGTAGCTATTATATGTTGGGGGGGTGTTCTTGCATAAGGTGTAAGATTTCTCAAATTTGATTTGCAGGAGGTCCTGTATCATCGATAAGACGATACTGTAACACTCTTTTTGCAACAAAAGCAGCGGGCTGTTATTACTTCATATTAAAGGTGGAACGCGCCTCGGGGACAGATATTCGGACTCTCAAACTTTTACAATTCTTTTCTGATTTACCACTTGTGAGGGTTCGTTTCAAACTCTTGGCGTAAGAAAACTTTTCACCGGCTTAGTTTTTTTGAAAATTGAAAATTTTATTTTTTTCTCCGTACAGGTAATATAAGGATGGCGGCCATTTTGAAATGCAAAGATCGGTAAATCTCGAGTAATTTGTTTCTCTTTTCCAAAATTTGCACGGTGACCCCCGAGTTTTATTCTTGAAAGCGAATGGTTGAAATATTCTTTAAGGGAAGTTTGAACAAAAGTTTTCGTCTTTTACTTTCGAGGTGCATACTACCTTAGGCTAATCATATTTCGGAGTGTGGGTTTTGTCATACACTCGAACTTTTCCCTATACGCAGTTAGCTTTGTCTATCTAACAATGATTCATATATAACTTGTCTGTCTGTGTGTCTGTCCACAGGGGCTCATAAGTGCCTATTTAAGTCAATATTACAGCGTTTTTCTTTCTTTTCAATGTTACAAATAAAGCTGAAGAGCACAACATTTGTGTAGCTGTCTTTTGTGTAGCTTGTATTGGCATGTATAGTGCGCCCTCAATGAGGAATGTGATCATATGTAAATACGACTTTAGTTCCGTGACCTCTAGCCAATTCCTCTGGCCATGCCTTCTGGACACGTGTACAGACGTCGCTGTGTTGAAACACAGTCCCTCCACCAACGGTCGGGAAACGCTATTGTCAAAACGTGCGAACGAGGGGATTAGCTGGTAGGATGCGCGTTGCGCTGGCGTTCGCTGTTGATGACGTCACACCAGCTGTAGCGTCCCCTCAAAGAGTGGGTACGGTGGTGTCGTCTTCGACGAAGAAACTAGCCTGAATCGGCCGTAAAGTGTACAGCTATTTTGAAACGTCAGTATATTCTCGATAAGCAATATTTCTTGATAAGGAAAGTGGGTGATCTTTTTATTCCCAATCGATTTTCAGCGCTAAATCGGCGTTTGTATTCGCTATCGCGTGTAGGTCATTTTCATTGAATTGCGTCTTTCATGTGTCAGGAGAACATGAATTTTTGTTCGCTCTACACTGCAAAATTATGACGGTCTGTTTCATTCTGATGTCTGTATTTGTGATTAAAGTATACGTAAAATTACACTGACGAACCCAGTTTTTGAATAAAGGTTTATAATGAGACGCAAACTGATAGTTTATTGTGTAATGCTTTGCTCTGCAATTTAGAAAATGGCGTCCACTGACGATCTGTGTTCGCGTTGTGTGAAGAGTCGAAATATTCATGGTTTTTCGTTTTGATGACTGGTCAAATAAGTTCGATTGGGACCTATTTATCTGATTGAAAGCAATTTCAACTTATTTTAGCGATTCAATAACTGCATGTCGAAGTATAAGGGAAGGATAGAAAAGCAGATGACCCAAACTCGGCCGAACGCCATTTTGTTTTTGCGACCCTCGCAGAGTCGATGTTTGATTCTTTGAAATCTTTTTTTGATCGCTGTGCCTTGCGTACTACATGGTATTTAACGTAGATTTTCTTGATTTTGTACTTGTATAACACCATTTAAAATACACTGACGACGCAATTTTTGTGATCAAACGTATCCATTGGCGGGAATTTTACGTGAAAAATATTGTCTTGATTCAACCCCATTGCGGTTTTTCTGGCGTGTCATGAAGCCCTATCGAGCCATGTGCTTGATGTGTCACACAGGTCTCCCGCGGTAGCTGTAAAACAATGCCGCTACGAATGCCGCTACGAATAGGAAAATTTACATCAAAGAAAGGTCATTTTTGTTTCATGTCCTATGACTGTCCTCGAAAATCGCTGGCTCCTTGCACTCGTTTTCACGGACGGGCATGTGAACTTCGTTTTAACTTAAACTGAAAGTTATACAATCAGAACACTGTAGACCTCTTCACTCTGTTCCTCTGAAATGGTGTTGAAATCGATGTCTTGTCATCAAGAGAAATGAATCATGGTCGTAATGATTACATTGGTGTTGACTGCAAGTGTAGTCCAGTCAAACGCAACCAGCACGTGTAAATACGAAACACAGCCTATGTACGCACGCGCATTGTCCTTTAGTTCATTGCATGTCAGGTAAAAATGGTGTCATCGTTTATGCTAATGTTAGACCAAGTCGCTATAATCTCTTTACGCTAATAAATAGTGTAACGGAAGCGCAACGCGCATCAGGACAATAGAAATACATGGCGTTTCCCGACCGTTTGGTGGAGGGACTGTGGTTGAAATTAGTACAGTAACCATAGCGAGGGCAGGGCAGGAAGTAGGCATGGCTAGAGCCGGGCCTAGAGGTCACGGAACTAAAGGTCACATTTACGAGGACTCACTATACATGCCAATACACGCTACACAAAAGACAGCTACACAAGTGTTGTGCTCTTCAGCTGGATTATTTGTAACATTGAAAAAGAAAGAAAAACGCTGTAATATTGACTTAAATAGGCACTTATGAGCCCCTGTGTATCTTGTCTGTCTGTCGTTGTGTCAATCCCTCCGTCCTGCTCTCCGTCTGTCTATCTGTCTGTTTATGTCTGTCTGTCCGTCCGTCCGTCTGTCTGTCTGTCTGTCTGTCTGTCTGTCTGTCTGTCTGTCTGTCTGTCTGTCTGTCTGTCTGTCTGTCTGTATGTATGTATGTATGTATGTATGTATGTATGTATGTATGTATGTATGTATGTATGTATGTATGTATGTATGTATGTATGTATGTATGTATGTATGTATGTATGTATGCCATCCCCGCTTTACACTAAAACCTTCGTGTGATCTTTTCAATCACCCATGGAGATCGGAAAAGACGCCTTTTGACCTGTGACGAGAGCCAAACGGCGCAGTAAACATTGTTTAGACGTGTGTAATCTTCACTCATTGCGGACGGTATATTCTGTAATGCCGCCAAGCTCTTACCGAGAGCCCGCAATGACTATGATTTATTGAAGAGATCACATCGAATTTGTCAATCTCGTAACGTCTCACCAATCTTATTTCATTTGGCATGAACCGCATTTCCCCCTTTCCTTTTTGGCAGCACATTTGATTGAAGGTGCAGCGGATTTTTTTTTCTCACCAACCGGTGAAATTGTTCCACTTTAGCTTTATTTTGCATTCATTGTCCCAGCAAACACGAAAGCCCCGAACTGCGACTTGCAAATTCACTAGCCCGTCAACATCAATTTTTAAAAATTCCAATACTTAGAATTCAGGATGTTATTGTAATTTAATATTCCTTCAGCTGTCCGGCCAGCATTCCAATCTGCCATTCAGGAAAGAATGCGAGGTGCTCATTTCATCCGGTGCTTGACACCTTCGCCAACACAGAGATCTGCCACAGCGTCAGTGCACACATGCGCGGCAATCATCTCCGTCAAACATCTTTCGTTTGTCGTCATTATCAGGCCGAACAAAAAAATGTGCTGTTCCGATAACCCGACCTACCCTATTTTTTACCTGCCGACATTAAACTTTTTAGAGCTACGTAAACACGGAAGTAAAAAAAGAAAAAAAACCGTAAAATCACGCGTTCGTTATTTGGCATTTGATTTTTGCTTGAACGAGGATGTCTTTTATGGTTTTTTACCTTTTATATGTATAATACGTTTTTCTAGAAATGTGGCCAGTGTTTGACCGCCCTGAACCCCTGGAAAATGCATATTTAAAAATAAAAATGTTTTGGAAAAAAGTTCTGCCGACCTACCCTATTTTTGAAAACCATGTTATCGGAACTGCACAATTTATTTTTTGGGCCTCATAGAGTTACACGGTCCAATGACCTCGAATACCATGGACAACAAATGAAAATTGAACGCCCATGTCACACAAGACAAAATGTACAATATATATACATACACCCTTACCTAGGTGCCATGATTGGAAAACGTGCTCACACTTATCAAAATATTCAAAATAGCTGTTAACACGTAATATTCTAATCTATGCATGTATACATATTTATATCTGTTATGTGAATTATGTATGCGTATAGTGTGTGGATGATTATCTATCTATCTATCTATTTATCTCTCTCTATCTATCTATCTATCTATCTATCTATCTATCTATCTTTCTGTCTGTCTATCTATCTATCTATCTATCTATCTCTATCTGTAGGTCTTTCTGTCTGTCTGTCTATCTGTCTGTCGATCTATCTATCTATCTATCTATCTATCTATCTATCTATCTATCTGTCTGTCTGTCTATACGGCGCGCCAAATGTTTCAAAAATATTTATCGTCATAGAGTAAAAATAAACTGTCAAATTTTCTTTCTAAAAAAGTCTTAAACATGTATGAATAATAAAGAAAAAAGTTTTTTCGTCCATATCATTGCATTTTATTAATGTACCTTTTCATAAAATAGCATTCATTTGAAAATACGAGTCATTTATTTGAATGTGTCTGTGCAGATAAAGATGACGTGCAACCATCTTTCTTGATTGAAATAAAATTCGATGGAATTACGGAAGAAAATAAACGAGAAAAGTATTATTGCAAAAAAGGCAGAATATTATGTAATGCTTAATTGTAAAATATTCTTTAAACCGTAATGAGAAGATAACTTTTCAAAAATTTGGAAATACCATACTCCCATACTTATTGACGTACACATACACGTGTATTTGAATAACGGTGCAATGAATGCTGATTACAAGGGAAATAAAGAAAAAAATCAAGCACACACACAAAAAATATTGAAATGATTAAAAACAAAACCACAAATAGTACTTACATTAATACCAAAAAACAAAATGAATCACCATCAGGTCTGACTAAAAAAAGAAAAAGAATCACAATTGAAAAGTCGACCGAGATCGCTCCGGCGTTGAGGCTGTAAAGAAACCAAAACGAGGTCAGCTTGGAAAAAAAACCAAAGCGAGGTTACAAAAAAAAAAGAGGTTACAAAAAAAAAAAAAAAAAAAATAACTCAGTAGAAAAAAAGGAGGCCTGTTCAAGAAAAGAAAACAGAGTGGGACACCCCGCAGAAAAAGCCCAACATGAAAATTGAATAATTGTCAACGTCATGATTGTTACAGTTTAATGCCAGAGGGTTTTGGATTATCACACTCGGATGTTGGACAAGATATTTGGGGTATTTCAGCGATAACTCTCATCTTCTAGTCTTCAATATCATCTCATGGACGTCCAAGTTACCGACACGTCCCATTCTATATTAAAGAGTTACCAGTTTTGGTTAAAAGTGGACAAAACACTCGTGGTGGTTCGTCGGCTGCCAGCGGTCCCCTCGCTCCAATGTACACTCGAGATGGTAAGCCAGCGGTCGGCGGTCCCGTCGCTAGTACAGTAGGCCTACACGCCGGCAACCAGCGATCCCCTCGCTGTAAAGTGTAGGGCCGCCTCTCCCAAACCATAGACAGTCTGTGCCCGGGCCCAAACCCCAACAAAACGATGGCTAGCCGCTAGCTCACGGTTACGTGTGGTTCGATACACAGGCGTACGGAATGTTTCCTAGATCGTCGTCGGATGGGAAGGGACGGACACTGCATGCACCGTGAGGCCGAAGGCCGAACCTCGGTACTGTATAACAAGTAATGTTATACAGTACCGAGGTTCGGCCTTCGGCCTCACGGTGCATGCAGTGTCCGTCACTTCCCATCCGACGACGATCTAGGAAACATTCCGTACGCCTGTGGTTCGATACACAGCGGCCGCCGTGTGGGTATGCATAGTAAAATTGCATACCACGCAGCGCGCAGCGGCCTAGTTCTGCATGGCAGGGCTTTGTGTTACCGGCGTGACACGGCCTCCCGTATAACACACAGCCCTGCCATGCAGAGCTAGCAGCGGCCGCTATATATCGAACCACACACGTATCCCGTGGGTTTAGCCTCTAAACGGAGTGTGGCAAAGGCAAAAATACTCGGGCTGAAACACTCCGTTTAAATTCGAGGCAACGTTTTCACTGGTACATGTAGAACGCGAACGCGTCCGACTTGACAAACACTGATCAAGCAGCCGCTATTTCTCTGTATACTGTAGCTCTGGGTGGCAGGGCTAGGCTATGAGTCGGTAACTCACAGCCCTGCCACCCAGAGCTATGTATGGGCTACTGCACAATTATTGTATCTCCATATATTGGACTGTGTGGATATAAAGATTTCTGCAATGGGGATCGACATGTCGTGTATGTGCCGGTCTAGCCCTGCGAGTATAGTGAGAGTGTCTGGCGTTGCGAAGGCCGGACACTCTCGCCATACACGTAGTCGTAAGGCTTGTACAGTTGCGTTGCTCGTCTTGTCGAACACTGAAAACGATGGACGTTCTCTCAATACGCGGCAGATTTCTTCAAAACTATTCAATTTATCATGATTTGGGTGATCTTTGAGGATAGACGAGGAATAACCAAACAACGAGGTGGTTTATTATCATGGTATTTGAACGCGATGTATCGAACCACACGTATAAAACTCTGTAGAAATGTAGGCCAAAGGGCGATGACAATTCAGCTCGGTGGAAGGCCTGCCGTGGGCTCCCATGCCATACCGCGCCTAATTAGGCATCGATATGTTCGCAGTGTTGCTATGAAGGGTCATGGGTTGTACGTCTCGCTCGTGATCTGAGCTGTGGACTGCCTGAAATTGGCTCAGTTAACTTGACTCTCTGGAACTATTCACTGTTAACTTGGACGTCCTTTAGGTGATATTGCCCACTTCATTTCATCAAGTATGGTTTCAAGTAGAGCAGGGCCCAGCCAAACAGAGCTAGGTTTCAAGATGTCACGTTATCACTGAAATGCTCAATTAATATTTCGTCAAACATACGAGTATGTGGTGATTGGATTCCCCGCTGTTTAGGATTCATCGATCAAAGGAAACATGAACCATGAGTTTTTTGAATAAAATAATTGTAATTTCGGGCTTGTCGTTTTTTTTTCTGTGGCGAGTGCTCGTTTTTTTCCTTTTATTTTTCTTTTTTTCTTTTTTCTTTTCTTTTTTTTTTTTGCTGTGGCGAGTCCTCATTTGTTTTTTCTTTCCACAGGCCCACGCGTTTTTTTTGTATCTCTGTTCATGGCGTTTTTTATTTTTTTCGTTTTTATTTTACTTTATTTTATTTTTTTGTAGATGAGATCCATTTTTGTCTAGAGCCATCACTGCCGAATTTTTTCTCCGATTTTCTCTCTTTACCGTCAAAGCGGCTGGTGATTCATATTATATTTTGATTATCTATAATACGTTTATTATGAGACGTAGTGCTTTTTAATTTTCTTAAGTATATAAATAATTTTATGTAAGCATGACTTTTTTGTCTGATTCTTTTATAATGATTTTCTGTATGTGGTTCACATTTTTATTTTTTGTACTATTTTTTTAGAGTGGTAGTAGTGATTTTTAGTGATTTTCTTGTGAATTTTGTGGACGTACCACTGTAAAACATATTTTTCTCTTTTTTTTTGTAAAATCAGCACTCATTGCACCTTTTACGCGAACTATAATACGTGTATGTATGTCAGTAAGTATGGATGTTTGACTTTTTCAAATCGTTGAAAATTGTTTATTTCCTAATTACGCTTAAAATGAAGAATTAAATGACATTTCTGTCTTTTGTTTTTTAATTATACTTTTCTTACTTATTTCCTTCCTAATGAGACCGAATTGACGGTTTATTTTTGCACTGAATCGATAAATATTTTTGAAACATTTGGCGCGCCGTACTATCTACCTATCTTGATATTTATCTATCTACAGTAAAAATTGATAACAAGTAGAAAACATGACTTATGCGTTACTCAGAGTTTCACGCTACATGTGTTCTCTGTAGCGATCATCAGAGAACACGTGTAGCGTGAAACTCTGAGTAACGCCTAAGTCCTGTTTTCTACTTGTTATCACTTTTTACAGTAAATCGCTGTGCCATATCGGTATTGAGCACTGTTTTGCACGTGAAAATTTCCGAACTTTATAGGCATCTATCTATCTATCTATCGACATGCTGCAAGAAGGAAGGAAAACTTGAATAGTAAGGGGTATATATGTATGCATATATATATATATATATATATATATATATATATATATATATATATATATACATATATATATATATATATATAATTATATATAATTATATATATATATATATATATATATATATATATATATATATATATATATATATATCCGTATTGTATCTATGTATGTATCTATATATATATGTGAACATTTTCTAAAACTAAATGATGTAACTACGGCAATACAAATCGGTCAAAAGTTGGCTTCATTTAGCGTTACTTTACAAATCGAGCTTTATTCAATTAGTAATAAGTCAAAGGTGTTAGGCGTCGAGGGCGTTTTTGAAAATCAATATCGCATATAATTAAGTAATAATACCACATTTGTCCCGTCAGGGGTTCGAACGAGGAAAGGTGGGAAGTGATTAATAATAAATTTGTTTTGCGTACTTTCTAGCACGGCAATTCTTTCAAATCCGCGGTCGGCAGTTTTTCCCACCGTGACGCCATCACGACTTACCTTAATTACAGTTTGGGCTATTGTCACAGTGTGATATTTTGTCTCGTGACAAAATATCGCACGCGACCGCACGCGTGCAGAGCGAAATAAAAGACGAAAAAACCTCAAATAATGTCAGTACATTATTACCTGGCAAGAGCCTTTGTATGGTTACAGCCTGGCTGGATAGTTTGACAACGGCTACTCCGACCGGAGCAATCGTTCCTCCATAATGGTTACAAACAAACTTAGCAGTCATATTAAGATGGTTTGCGCCTCGAACTTTTCTGACAGGAAAACTTTCAGCCATACTCTTACAAAATCAAGAATAAAAATCAAGAGTCACAGTGCAAAGTTTAGTACCAGAGAAACAAATAATCTAATATTTTACTGGCATTTGAAATTCAAAATGGCGGCTACCAGTGTGTTAACTCTATGGTAAAAAATAAAATTTTCGATTTCCTAAAACTATTGACACGCTGATTCTTTTATTTTTTCCAAGAACTTTTGAATAAGCCCCATAACCAGTAGATCGACCCGAAAGGTATGATTAAAAATATTGTGAGTCCAAATATCTGTCCCCTAGACGCATAAAAGAAATCTAAATACCGGGGATACTGGCCTTCTGGGTCGCAGAGGTCCACAGAGAATTTGCACACACTTGTAAAACGGTATAATTTGAGGTAGTGAACACCCAACCTGTGCACCTTAGTCTCCGCAATCACCATTTACCGAACGTTCCAGACGATTAGCTGCGATAATCGTGGATGCAATTCGAAATCTAGCTTGACAGACTGGGAGGGAAAATGTTTGTACGGCAATGACAGAGACTAGTAATCCAGGATTTGCTTTCGGCTGGACAAGTGGCTACTCATATGGTGTAAATTGTATGTATGTATATGTATGTATGTATGTATGTATGTATGTATGTATGTATGTATGTATGTATGTATGTATGTATGTATGTATGTATGTATGTATGTATGTATGTATGTATGTATGTATGTATGTATGTATGTATGTATATATGTGTTTCCTTTATACATCTACACATACCTACACGTATATGCATATTGTATACATACACGATGCATACAAATATATTGAACTCGACATACACACACATTTATATATATATATATCAGATATATATATATATATATATATATATATATATATATATATATATATATATATATATATATATATATATATATATATAGACAACGTCTGTACGTAACTCAAGTTTATTGCATTTCTGCTACAATGTTCAAAAGTTTATGTTCTTTCACTATGTCATCTTGGAAGATCAAGGCACAGAGAATCCCTCATTAGCAAATAGTCGTTGACGTCATGGATTATCTTAGATCTATCAAATTTCCTGATTTCTTTGAAGTGGAGAGGCGTCATAATGGATTTGAAGTCAAAGCCGTTACGTGACCCTTTTAAGCTTATAACGAAACCTAAATGCACGATCGAACATGTTTATTGTAAATATTAGTTTTATTTAGTAATAATCTTATCCGTCATCTACAGCTAGCATCGATTTATTCTTGTCATTTTCCAAACTTCCAGTGAAATGATATCGCAGGTTTTTATACCTTCCGCTGAAATTGTTTGATTTTCATTTTATTCATTTATTAAATTATCTTACTCTTTCCGGTGTAGGTCTACACTGTCACGCTTTCTATGGATTGTCTGTTTTGAAATCCTCCTTCTGAAATTAAGGTAGAATGCACCTCGGGGTTAGATATTCGGACTGTCAAATTTTTCCGATACTCTTCTAGTGTACAGCTTGCTAGATGGAGGGGGGGGGGTACTCATTTCAAAGCCCTTTGAATGGGAACATATTTCATCTTCTTAGTTTTTTTCGAAAACTGAACATTTCATTTGTCCCCATTGAGTTAACACAGGGATGGCGGCCATTCTGAATTCTAATATCGGTAAATGTTGGGTTGTTCGTTTCTCTTTACCAAAATTTGCGCAAATCTTTTATCTCCGAATTCGAAAAAGAATGGTTCAAACATTCCTAGTTTGAACAAAACCTTATATTTCTATTTGGAGGCGCATACAACCTTGGGAGCATTCATCCCGAACAGTAGGATTGCGGTCTTATAAGACACAGAAATGCTACCTTGACAGATCAAGGCATCACGTGCTCTGTATGTGATACCGATCCATATTCAGCTGCATTTATCCGAAGTCATGAACAATGCTCACATCGACTTTTGCTATTCTCAATGAAAATGTCGTCGATTAGAAAACAGCGTTTATTGATGAGAAAGTACCGAATAACCATCGTTGTTTTAAGAGAACACGTTTTTATACTTTACACACCACGTGGGTGCGAAGGGAAGATACCTGAGTATGCATGTATATGTATGTATATATATATGTAGAGAGAGAGAGAGAGAGAGAGAGAGAGAGAGAGAGAGAGAGAGAGAGAGAGAGAGAGAGATGCTGTCATGGGAAATTATAGAGCTCGATGCTAAAAGCAGAGCTGATCAATTGAGACATATATGTGAGTGTGTATTTATTTATTTATTTATTTATTTATATTTATTTATTTATTTATTTATTTACTCTTTTTTATTTATTTGTTGAATTTGTTCATTTATTCATTCGGTTTTAAAATCTATTCAACTGTTTATTTATCATTTTTTATTTATTTATTTATTTATTTATTTACCGGAAGTACGAGCCAGAGTCATCTTTGCGTCCCATCCTCGTCCGTCGGTTCACGCTGTCAACCAATGTAGCTTCTAAAAATTGTAAGCAGTCGAAAAACACTAACTGTTCACATTGAAGGTGGATATCTTTCTCGCACTGTGACAGAAACTCGCCCTCTCAAAGATATGTATGGGGAAAGAAGACGTCCTGAACGGATAAAGAGCATGCGCACATAAATTTCTCCAGTAGATTGCGTTAATTTACCCCGTGGAGTCGTTGCTTCGCTCATAAAGTCTGTTATCGCACATTGGCAGATCATGTTGAGATGACTTATCGGCAAAGGACAGCGTGACTTTGGGTATCAGTTCATCGTGTTAAGCCCATTGATAATCCTGTTATCTTCTAACGGAAGAGCCACACGTATCGGCATGGATTCCTGGAAAACATGCGTTTTATAGGGTACACTGTGTGAACAACATGGAATGCTCATATGTAAATTTGGGGTAGATTGCACTAGCTATGGCGTATATTTGCCCTCAAAAAAGAGTTAATTAAAAAACTTCAATCGTTGTTGACTGAAAGCTTTAGATACCACGTGAAAAACTAAGCATTCCTTCATCTGACAGATGTTAATTTATCTGCAGTAACATCAAGAGAAAGCAGGTCGTCTGCCGACAAAATGATTTGATGTATGCCGGTTTTGCGCCATTTTACAAACTGTTTTGGCACCTTGAAAGGCTCTAAACGTGTAGCCGACAAAAAATTCAGCTATCTATATGATGGACGGGTAAATTGAGAAAACAAATTGACACCATAATTTGTATTTATCAGAGGCAAATGTTAACTACATGTAGGTATGGCTTATCTAACAAAGGGCAAGAAACCCATCGGATGGCGTATTTATCATGGCGACGTTATTGAAATTGAATTGTAGGAAATTGACTCGTGTTTCTCTGACTTCATAAAAGCGGGGAAAAAACAACATCGAATTTGTCCCCTTTAACGCGACGGATTTTAGTTAGGGAAATAAGCAAGGCGCCGGCAGAAGCAACAGACTTGACAACTTGAACAGGGTCAGACCAAAGTGAGAGTTACCAAATTAATTGGTTGATAAAATAATCTATATAGATGAGGCCATCTGATAGGTCGATCTAGTAGGTCAATCGATGAGTTGAATTTTGTAATTGGCTGGAGGGCTTTTTTTTAAGGTTAAAAGAAGCTTCTGCCTAACAATGGTATAGTTTATCGTGACGTTGTCTTGAGAAAATTGTGTATTGCTCCCAACCTCTTATACTTCGCTTTTACTAAACATAGCTCTGAACAATGACGTGGAGATTTTAACGAGAGTGTTAGACTGTTTAAAACTTCCGTACCTGTGAGTTTTAACGTTTTTCAAGTATTGTTGTTCTGTTTGGAACACGCCATTTCTTGTTCTGCTCTTGAAATTATATCGAAATGTCAAGGTTAAACCACAGCTTTCTGTGCGTAAGGTCCAATTTTATTTTTGTTCAGGCCTACTGAATGTAAAGGGAAACAGTCGTCGGAACTGCGCCTGTGCGAGTTTCTTGTTTACAAATAATGTATTTCGTGCACGATATCTAGATGCACCTCATCATCATAGCTGCAACATTTAAATTATACGATGTGGATTGTGACAGACATGTTTTAACTTTCATCAATCACCATCGTACCTTGGATAAAGTGTTTACAATGGTCGCATGGGTCCCATACGACCTTTGAGCGCAGTTCCAACGACTCTGTCCCTTTAAGTATGAGAGTAGTATTCATCTGTCAGCGACAAAAGTGAATAATGCACATAATGCATTTTGTATGAAAGGATGATGTTCATGCTTGTCAGCATACTTAAAATTAAAAACAACCTTAGAAACAGTACATGTTTTCTACATCAAAAATGATTAAGTCAGGATGTCAACATAACAGATTATACAATTATCGTTGACTGTCCAAGCAATTTCAAAAATTGATACAAATTTGCGGAGCACTCTATGTTTTCCCGCTACTGAGATGCCCAAAAGACGTGCACTGAATATCATACGTGTTAGGCTGTAGAAAGGTATAGGGCCTAAAGGGTAGGACAAACGTGCACTCTGACACCACACAGAGTTCTCTTTTTAGCTCCATGCCAGCAGCACGCCAAATTCCGTCTCTCGTCAACTGACATCCCTCCAGCCGGCAACTAATTACTCCCCAAGCAAGCAGCATCACACTCGCGGGAGCGTCTACATTTTGACGCATGCGTCAGTTTCAGGACAAACGAGGCAAAAATCTCAGACGTTATCTGTGCACAAATCAACGGTAAGACAAACTCTCGCGTGACCTGTCACCTCCCGAGGGCGACATGTATTCGAGGTTTGTTAAAACAGTAACCCTGTGCAGGTAATCACCGGCCACTCTCTCCCGGGACCAATTGTGATTTGAAGCGTTTCCATCAATATTTGGACGGACGCTATTACGTCAACATCATATATTAAGGGTGAAATAAGCATGGCCCTTTTCAAACTGTTCCGTTGTGACGATGGGGACATTTCTCCGGTCACAAGGGGGGGGGGGGGTGAGCAGCATAGTAACCCATTTAACCGCGAAGAGTCACGGTGACCGAGGCTTGAAACACATAGCCCGTATTAGGCCTTTTCTTCAGTATGCGAGTTTGTGTAGTATTGTCTTTACGTACGTCGTGTGCATTAACTGTATGTGCATATAACATGCGTAACCGCAGTTGTGATACAATGGCGACGTTCGACGTCTCCCTGTTTCGAAGGTCTTTCCAGTGTAGTGCCCCAGGTGAAATATGAACTCCCGAGGATCGCTAATTTCGTATTCCTCTAGTGTCCAATTCCCCTCATCATTTCAAATAAACCAGCCTGATGTTTAACAAGAAAATGAATGGGGAGCCTTATCATGGAAGCGCGGGCGAGATACACTCTGATGGTTCCATCGACAAAGGAAAAGAAACGTTGCTACATCATCATCGTTCCTTCTCCGGTGTCGGAAGAAGGCTGACAAAGATCTCTCTTTGCCCTTCCTCCAGTGAGCTAAGCTACATGGCGTCCTGTGATGGATGTTTCGGTACACAGTTCGAAAAAAAGAGTGATATTTTTCACTGATTGTTGGACAAGTACCTTGACAATGCAAACTGTGAGGTGTTCTAACGAGTTTTTTCCAAATCTTGAAGGTGAAGTAATTGAATGAAACAACGTTTGCTATCGTTTCCTCTCGCTAAGCCCGTGTCACCGAACGTCAGACCTTCTGTCCGCCAAGACCTTCTGTCCGCCATATTCGTTTGTTTGTTTGTTTGTTAAGGTTTTTCGGCAATTAGATTCACCGACTTGATACCAATTTTACTTGCGTCTCTGTCTTCTGTCCTCTTCGGCGTTCAGGCTGTCTTCATCTTTCTCCATCAGTGTCACAGAGTTCAAACATCTCACGGGTGTAATTAGCTGATTGTGTTTTACTGCTGTTTCATTACGTTTTATTACGTCCGTGAGCTGTGACCGAGTGATAAGCTTATTGATTTGTAAGACGCAGGCTTCCATTCCGAAGCTGGCCACCTTCGCGTGTTCTGTGGCAAAGCGTCCTCTTTTTTTAAGGCAGTACGCACCTTGACATCGAAACACTTAAACTTTTGCTCAACTTTCAGTAAGGACGCTTTAAATCACTCCCTTTCGAAATCAAGAAAAAAGATGAGGAGGTCACTGTGCAAAGGTTTGCTACTGGAACAACAGATTACTCCGAATGTTTACCGACTCTGAAATTCAAGATGGCCGCCATCTCTGTGTCAACTTTATGCGGGAAAATTAGATTTCCGATTTTCACAAAAATACGCCAGTAAAAACTTCAGTTACTCCATGAGCTTCAAAATGAGCCCCAAACAACGTTACACCAAAATGTATTGAAAAAGTTTGACAGCACGAATATCTGAAGTCGAGGCGCATTCTACCTTAATTAATTTCAACCGTTGACGAGATTTGCATTACACTGTGGACAAATCTCTTCACTGGACACAAAAGATAAATTAACAACATGGCACTGCTCGAGCTTTTTATTCACTCAACAGGTGTAAGATGCGTTTAACATTTACCGTAGTGGAGAAACCACAATTTAAATGGCAAGTCAATTGCCAAACTTATTGCCTTCTCAGCAATAGGTTCATCAGCTGTCTATAGTAGTCTTACAATGGCGAGTAAAATATTGCAAAGATACCAGTTCTCCAGTGTCGGAGGGTACACCCCCTAACGAACACTATTTGTCACTCGCCTCTCAGAGACTCCAGCTATAAGTAACCAACCTGTGAGCTTAATACGTTACATTATTGTAATAGTGAAATAACTTCCTTTAAATCGTGATCTTTTTTCAATAATTTAATAATCAAACCCCCTGATGTCGTCTTGGTAGCACCGCCGATTTGAACGAAGCAGTTGAGTTGAATGCGGACCTTTCGGACGACGAACGGCACTGAGTGAATAAAATGTCATTTGCAAAACATTGTTCGACAAAGGGTCTGTAAATCGTTCGTTTTTATTCCTCTTCGTAAGATTTTCGGTGATTGTCGAGCTGACGAGAGTTAAAATGAGACTCCCGTATTCAGCGAGACACGGTTTCTGCATTAAAGCAATTTACCGCAAAAGGTCGCGTAATGGTTTTCGTGTTTCTCGACGGAGTGGCCGTCGCTGAATGAAAATACCCCTTTGAAGTGGTGTGTTTACTCTGATGGGACTGAAACAAAATTGGAACGGGGTTGAATCAATGGACAGGGGTTACATTAAATCGAAACCTTCCATCGTTTGTTTTCTTTTATAACTAGAAATGATTTCCACGGCGCGAATGACGGCGATGACGCAGTGGAGCGACGGGCCTTGAAGCCTGTGCGAGTGAAACGGAATGAATTGTTCTACGTCCAGCGGGACTGCGCGCTGCTCGCTACCGTAGAAAAGGTGTCGTGTTCGGCGGACTAATTGAAGCAGCCTTTGCTCTGACAGACGTTCCTCGGCACCCGCGAGTGATGGACGTGTGGAGATTTCTACGAGTGTTCCCGTGCATCTCAGCCGTCGCGAAAAGTGCTCCTCCATGTCACTACATGAATTAACCCCAGAGTTTCTCTGTAAGTGAGTTTTTCAACTCCATCTTGTCGATGTAAAGGGGCCACTCTTGTGTCCGTCGTCCGACTGTTAAAAGGGAAATTGACGTCTGTCAGTCTAAAAATGCGTTCAAGTGTAGTCTCTCGAGTGGGTACTATAACACAAATTATGTAAAAATAACTCCATTCTGTTCAGATTAACTTTAAAAGGGGCAAAGGCGCGAACGTTTGACGTAAATATGCTTATATTTGTCCCTAAGAGTTTTCTCATTAAGTTTGAAGTAATTGAACAATTGTAGAACCTCATACGTCGCGTAGGATTACTTTCACTTTCAAGATTTTCCGTCATCAAGTAATATTAAAATCGTTCATTTCCGTGAAAATGTTTTGGTTTTTTATTCATGTGTGCCAAATTTACCCATGTTGGCGCGTGGCAACTTTTGGATTGCCCTACGGAAAACGCACTCTGCAAGGATCGAGTAGTCGAATGGGACTCATCACCTTACCCATATTATGAATTTAATTGACACTAATCAAGGCAAAATGCAGCCGTGAAATTCAGGACTGATGTGCGGAAGTTCGCCTCGAGTGACAGTCACAGGTGTTTATTAAGCGCCTTTCAGTTCTGTATCCATGCGCTCATTGTTGTCTTCTGTCGCCTCTTTATCACCACAACGTTAGTGTTAGTGTCTGATTATTAAGAAGGCCATTCTCTGATTTACTCTTTTTCAAACACAACCAAACCAACAGGTGTAAGCTTTCATAATTATTTAAATATTTTACAAAGGAACTGAGAGTAATAATTAATGATCGTTTCTCACTGCAAAAACACCAGTCTGTCGTCATAACGTGTAAAACAGTATCAGGTAATGTCTGTTGTTGTGACACATTTCATAATAATATTGCGTTAGTTTTAGATTTCTGCGCAGCTAATCTGAACCTTGCCGCGCAAAATCCTGTCTTTACCGGCCCGGTTTTTGTACCATCATGCATCTCTTCATCACCACTTTATCTGTTATCGTCTGCCTTGGGCTACGGGGGTGGGAGGGGGCAGATAAGTAAGTCACTTGATTTTTTGTGCAAAGAAACATGCATGCAAAGACGGCTAACATCTCAACAACAGCCTGATACAACGATTGTTGAAAATGGATTGAACTTGAACTGGCAATAAATCACACGACAACTTGATACTGTATTGTTTGTACCTTTGAGTCAAGTATATAAAAATCCTATCTGTGTACAAAAATAGGATGAGTTATTAAATTTTATTAATAAACAGAAGGAACAATGAAACCAAAAGTAAACTTCGAAGTGCGCCGCAGTCCTCGGGTTGAGATTGTTAAAGAGATTAAGCTGTTGCCATGGTAATGCATCCTTGTCGATTTCATGGCTAGGACTAACAGTCCAACGAAATTGGCAAGTGGGTACTTCCTGTGGAGGTATCGTCAAGATGTTTCGTGTTTCGCGTGCACGACAATCTTAGAAACACTCTTTCTGTGAAACGCTAGCTACCAAAGTCTGTACAACATCATCCCTAACACCAAACTTCTTTACATATTTGCTATCATTGTTGTCGCAGTCCGTTATTGAAACATGATTCAAAAGGTACTTTCCATGACCGTGCGCGTGCTACTCGTATTTCCCGGCAATACGGTCATTGAATCAGTTTGGTTTCCTGTGTCAAGCAAAATAATTTTTTTAACCTTGAAACAAAAGGAAGTGGATTTAATAATGCTCTGGGGCAGAAGTCACAGAAAGAGTTCTAGTCGTGAGCCGTGACATAAAGGATTCGGACACAAAAATAGTTTGTATTCGACTTCAAGTCAGTGAAGCTATGCACAGGGTACCGTAAACTGATTTGCATACAGGCAGGTCGGAGTTCGTTCCTTTTAATGTAGCGGTAAAGGTTATTTTGATGCCTATTCTTCGGGATGTTAAAACGGCAGTTTTGTTACTTTAATCGAGATAGTTTCTTCAAACTCATATAAAATGTTCTTTGTATAGAATTGACACATAACCGTCGACAATAAAAATCAGGGTCATGCTGCAAAGTGTGGCATGAGGGAAACAAAGTACCCAATTTTTACCGATATGCCGCCATCCCTGCGTTTACTCTGATTGGAAATACATTTTTAATTTTCGAAAATCTAAGACGGTAATTTTTTTCTAATCCATGAACTTCAAAATGAGCCTTGAAAGTGGTAAATGTGGATCAAAAATAATTTTAAACATTTAAGAGTCCAAATATCTGTCCCCAAGGTGCATCCTACCTTAATCTTTTAGTTCACCTCTCCATGGATTTATGAACATGATATTTTAATATGATGCAAAAATTAAGAGTAATTTTTCATGTATAGTATTCATTTTTCTCTCCTTCGGACATTAAACTATATGTGGCACAATTTCATTGTGCGGTGCATAGTTTTGAAGTTGTTTTCCTCTGAGATCTCGCAAACGAATTGATGAGTTTGGAAGATAATATTAATCACGCTAAGGGGTATAGGCGGCAGGATAAACGCCTCAATGGGTAAAGTTGTGAAGGCCCCCCTAGCCAATAACTTATTTGCAAATTCAATTAGAATATTGTATGTAATATGTCTACTCTTGCTGAAGGCATTCCACTTCCTCTAAATTTTGTGTTATTAACATCTTAATGAAAGTAAATTGCGTGTTTTTTGGTCAATTTTTGCCTTACCCCTAGCCTTTTCCGCTACCTTAAATAACAATCAAACTGAAAATTGATGAGGGATATTATAATAGCATTTCAGGTAAAAGACCATTTCTTACAGATATTTCAAGAGGACAGCGAATCTCAAATGATAGGGCAGAACGTATTAACCGCAGAAAATATTTCAGATTCACTTTGCATTGAGCGCTGAGATAACCCATCAACGTGGTCTGTAGAAAGTTCAAATAAGAATAGGGGTATGCGTAACCACCTTGTTCAAAATAGGTTCAAACTTGCAAAAGTACATACTGGTTCAAGTACTGCACAATATCTTTAAGAGACCGCCATGTTTGTTTGTTTGTGTTTTATCTTTCGTCATTTATGTCGGTAGCCCACACTGAGGCAAGTTCAATATGAACACGCCCTATAGTTGAGGTCTTACCACTTATAGAGTTCCAGTGCCGCTTGTTTCTGAAACGTTCAAGGTTAAGAAGGTATATACTTGACTGTAGATCACAGACGCTTATGATATCCCAAGGACGGAATCACCCAAATGACATGTAAAAATTGCTCTCCCCTTTGTGTCGTTGTCTGTGATTGGCTAATGCTAAATGCGCATGCGCCTTTGAGTCACACTATTCACAAACTGCGGCGTGGAGCGTGGCATTTTATCGCATCCCCCTGCGCTTTTTTTATTTAAAACAGATATGAAAATCGATATGCTTACACACAGAGTCATAACTAACGACCCCATGGGCGCATTTTACGGGCAGAGCTAAAATTACGGAACAAATGCGATTGAGGAAAAATATGGTCCATTTGATCAGATGTCAACACAGACGCGGACGGCCAAATTTGAAATGATCGGTCCGGATTAAGTGATACAGAAAAGTAATAAATGATGGTATCTGCCAAAGCATAAAGAGAGAACTCACAGCGCCGTTGTTATAAATCAATAGAATTGTGGAAGACACGACAATCCCCGCGGAAATATCACCTCTGTCTGAGCTTATACGCGATTTGCGTTTAGCACCTACTTGTAAACAGGCTTTACAATCTTTGTCGACGGCAACGTTTTTTCTGCTGCGCTTGCATGGCCAACGGTTTGCATGTTGGCGTGTTTGCCTTCCTAGGGAGCAGTTTTCAAGCGAGCCTCAATTTTTTTCGTTCTCTGTTAATGTATTTTTCGGATTGCCTCTGTTTTAGTATTTAAGAGCTCTGACATAGCTAATGACGAGAAATCGTCGTTACCGACTTGATGGTCTGTCGTACAGACCACTGAAACGAGATGCATAGGAAGGAAGAGTGATCTTGGTGTAGTTCAGGGCGCTTAAAATGCAAATTCAACTTTTAGCTCACATTTTTTACTGGTATTCGTATCTAGCAATTCGTGTCAGATTTTTTGCTCGCCTATGCGTGCGCTATTCATTTGTAAACCCTTTTTATTCATCCGCGTGTGCGACAAATGCGGCGTAAAGGGTAATGCGATCAAGACATGTACAATAGCACAGGTAGTATAGTTTCTACCATATTTTCAAACCATTGATTTGTAACTTTAAAGTGTTTATAATGTTACACCACAACGTGTATTTGAAGAACTTGTAGAGTCGAAAAGGTCGAATCATGTGAGAAAAACAATAATATGAGGTAAAACACTCAATATTTTCAAGGCAAAACGTGGCTTTTACTTGCTCCAGCACTGTGTAAATTTAAAGAGGTGAAATTTCCTTTTGGTGGCATCGTTTATGAAATAGCAACAAACAATTGAGATTATGATGATGTACTTTTGAATATGACATCACGAACGTTTGATACCTACCAATGGTTACCCCAGGCGTTTAAGGAGAAAACGGACGAGGGTTAGACACTTACTCCAAAGAACTACTGTATATAATTTGACATTCCCTGTGAAAATGGCCATGTGACTGTCATTTTCTTTTGCCAGGTTAGAAACAGACCGGCTGAAGTAAGACTGTGTCAGTAACAGCTCCAAATATGTAAAAACTGTCAGATTGGCTATGTCGAAGCCGTATTGCACTATGTTGAAGCCGCATTGGATTGTATCGCAAATACAAGTGAACTAAAATATGTGTTTGTATGTATGTAAGAGTACATTATCATTGTACCAACTTGTAATGAGTTCGGCCGTGACACGCCTGTGTATTGGCTCAAGGTATAACTTGACAACTTAACAGCAAATCGGCCATATAGGTTGTGTACTGTGTGCTTTTTTATGTAGAACAAAGCTCAATTGCCATAATGAATTTGCAAAACAAATTAGCTGAGGTATGACTCAATAGTGGCGTTAAACATGAAAAATAAGCGTGACAAATCCATCGTGAATCACATGACAAAACAAATGTGTTATTTATGTTGTACTCTCTTTGTGGAAACTTTGAAAGATATAGTGTGCTCGCATGCCTTCGTGGTGGCTTTGAACCTAAAATTGCAACACCTGACGGATCATATCACCTGATAAACATACGCGTGCTGAATAAAAATACACCTTGCCATATATGACGTGTTACAGGGATTATTTTCCACGCGCAAGTAAAAAGATCAACAACAAGGGTACCATCATCATAATAAAATTTCGGCCTTGAGAATTTTATGACCAGTCATAGACATTAAATTCAGATACGTTTCTAGCCACTTTCACAGGGCATCTATAGTGCAAGTTTTCATTGCAATTGAATGGCTCACTTTTGAAATATCCAAAAAATTGACACAATCGCCGAGACAGACAGACAGACAGACATCCGTATGACTGCACTTCCTTTCTGGACACGGGAGCTCAAAGCAACT